>NW_022437138.1:261259-264108 GCF_009761245.1 Sapajus apella
GGCTGGGCAAGGAAAATGGCCTGAACCTTTTTGTTTTTTTTTTTTTGAACCCAAGTTTGCCCCTTTGTACCCAGGCCAGGGGCACAGGAAGGAAACGCGGTAAAAAAAAAAAAAAAAAAAAATGTATCCACAAATAGAAGAATATAATGATAACCTTTCCCCCACCACGTGGCCCATCACGCAGCTCCAGCAGGCCCCTATCCACACCGGTCTTGTTTGCTGAGTCCCTACCTCCAGCTCTGGAAGAATTAGAAGCAAACCCCAGACATCATATCTCTTTTTCTTTTTTTTCTTTAAACCCATCAAGTACTTTTTCCACTGCACAGACATCAAATCTCACTGCCTGTTTAAGTCTGTGTTCACAGCAAGGCTTCTGAAGGAAAGGCTGGGGAAAGGGTGAGCTGGAGGAGCCCGTGTTCTGCCGGGCCTGGCCGGGATGTGCTTGCTGCTGTCACAGCCCCCCCATCTCCACCTGTCACATGACATTGAGTGAGGCCGGCCTGGCTCCAGCCACTGCACAGGTGTCCCATGGTCATTTCCTTCCTGTGCTGGTGAGGGGCACAGTCACCCACTTGCAGACTCTGAGGTGTTTTCCCTTTTCCATTTCCTGTCACTGTTTTGAAACTGAGAGAGGAAGAGAGAGACCTCAATCTCATAACCATTCATTTACTATCAAAATTGGGGTCACGCCTTCATAAAAAGCGTGGCATATTCAAGTGAGGTCATGAATAGCAGTAATGTGAGGGAAGCTAAGTTTCGGGCAGGATACAAATGATCTGAGAATTTTCATTTTGTGGTTATGTACGAGCTGTCTTCTGCTGCATTGCTAACTATTGGAAAAGGTTCTCCATGGATTATTATTATAGATTAAAGAGAAAAATGCAAATCTCCAACCTCTATACATTTAATCACTTAAATGAAATGTCAAGTCTTCTTTTTAAGAATCGTGGTGCTGGCTGGTCGCGGTGACTCACGCCTGTAATCCCAGCACTTTGGGAGGACGAGGTGGGTGGATCACAAGGTCAAAGATCGGGACCATCCTGGCCAACATGTTGAAACCCCATCTCTACTAAAAAAAATACAAAAATTAGCTGGGCGTGGTGTCATGCGCCTGTAATCCCAACTACTCAGGAGGCTGAGGCAGAAGAATTACTTGAACCCAGGAGGCAGAAGTTGCAGTGTGCCGAGATCGCGCCACTGCACTGCAGCCTGGCGCCTGGCAACAGAGTGAGACTCTGTCTCAAAAAAAAAAAAAAAATTATGGTGCTGACTGGAAGAACAACATGGCTTTAAATATGACTTATTAGTTTCTTTCCACTTCTAAAGCTCAAAATAAAACTTTGCAGTTAACAAAACAAGATAAAATACATTTTAAAAAGTCATAACGACAAAAAACTAAGAATGGACAGAGGACTTGAATAGACATTTCTCCAAAGAGGACATACAAGTGGCCAAGAAGTACATGAAAAGATGCTCAACATGGCTGGTCATTAGGAAAATGCAGATCAACCACAATGAGATGCCACTTCACAGGCATTGGGACAGCTATTATCAAAAACGTCAAACAGAACCAATAGAAAATAAAAGTATGGGCAAGGATGTGAAGAACGTGAAGATGTGGAGAAACTGAGCGTTGGTGCACTGTTGGTGGGAATGTAAAATGGTGCTGCCACCATGGAAAAGTTTGGTAGTTCCTGAAAAAGTGAATCAGAATTACCGTGTGATCTAGCAGGTCCACTCCCAGGAGAGGCACGTACTGAAAAAAATTAAAAGCAGGGACTCAAACGGACACGTGTGCATGAATGTTCATAGCAGCACCATTCACGCTAGCCAAGAGGTAGAAACAATTCAAACGTGCACTGACAGATGAATGGATAAGCGATGTGGTCTACAGACATGGAATATTATCCAGCCTTAAAAAGGAAGGAATTGTGGCCAGGTGTGGTGGCTCATGCCTTGTCATCGCAGCACTGGGAGTCCGAGGTGGATGAATCATGAGGTCAGGAGTTCAAGACCAGCCTGGCCAACATGGTGAAACTCTGTCTCTACTAAAAACTACAAAAATTAGCTGAGCATGGTGGTGGGCACCTGTAATCCTAGCTACTTGAAAGGCTGAGGCAGATAATTTCTTGAACCCAGGAGGTGGAGGTTGCAGTGAGCTGAGTTCATGCCACTGCACTTCAGCCTGGGCAACAGTGCAGGGGGCGGGCGGGGTAAGGCCAAGTGCGGTGGCTCATGCCTGTAATCCCAGCACTTTGGGAGGCTGAGGTCGGTGGATCACGAGGTCAGGAGATTGAGACCATCCTGGCTAGAACAGTGAAACCCCACCTCTACTAAAAATACAAAAAATTAGCCAGGCATGGTGGCACGTGCCCATGGTCCCAGCTACTCAAGAGGCTGAGGCAGGACAATCACTTGGACCCAGAAGGCAGAGGTTGCTGTGAGCCAAGATTGCACCACTGCACTCCACCCTGGGCGACAGAGTGAGACTTTTTCTTAAAAAAAAAAAAAAAAAAAAAAAAAGGGAAGGAAATCTGACACATGTTACTACATGGATGAACCTTGAACCTTGAAGGCATGTTCAGTGAAATAAGTCAGTCACAAAAAGACAAATGTCTGATTTCACTTAGGTATCTAGAATAATCAAATTCATAGAGACAGAAATTAAAATGGTGGTTCCCAGAGGCTGGGGAAGGGGACAATGGGAAGTTATTACTGAATTAGTATAGAGTCACAGTTTGGGATGACAACAAAATTCTGGAGAAGGAGGATACTGACAGTTGTACAAAAATGTGAATGTGCTTACTGCCACGGAACTGCACACTTAAAATGATTCAAATGATCCTTTT
>NW_022437138.1:264118-264461 GCF_009761245.1 Sapajus apella
CTGCACACTTAAAATGATTCAAATGATCCTTTTGCGGTATTACTGCCGCGGAACTGCACAGTTAAAATGATTAAAATGATCCTTTTGCGGTATTACTGCCACGGAACTGCACACTTAAAATGATTACAATGGCCGGGCGCGGTGGCTCAAGCCTGTAATCCCAGCACTTTGGGAGGCCGAGGCGGGTGGATCACGAGGTCAAGAGATCGAGACCATCCTGGTCAACATGGTGAAACCCCGTCTCTACTAAAAATACAAAAAATCAGCTGGGCATGGTGGTGCGTGCCTGTAATCCCAGCTACTCAGGAGGCTGAGGCAGGAGAATTGCCTGAACCCAGGAGGC
>NW_022437138.1:264561-317919 GCF_009761245.1 Sapajus apella
GAACTGCACACTTAAAATGATTACAATGATCCTTTTGCGGTATTACTGCCACGGAACTGCACACTTAAAATGATTACAATGATCCTTTTGCGGTATTACTGCCACAGAACTGTACACTTAAAATGATTAAAATGATCCTTTTGCGGTATGTATATTTTACCACAATTAAAAATTCAGGAGGAAGTAAAGGAATGGAATAAGATCATGTGAACATGAGTTACGAGAATACTGGAATGGCATCCGGCAAAGCGGACTCAGAACGGGACTGTTCCTACAGATAGGGAGGACTGTTTCATGCAGATAAAGGGGTCAAGCCATCAAGAAGACATTGTGATCCTAAATATGTACATACCCATTACAGAGCAAAAACTGACAGAACCAAGAGAACAAATAAACAAATGCACAGTTATAGTTGGAGATTTCCACACTTGTCTCTCAGTAAATGGCAGAACAAGGAGGCAGAAAATCAGTTTAAGAATGGAGAATACTAGCCGGTTACGGTGGCTACACCTATAATCCCAGCACTTTGGGAGGCCAAAGTGGACAGATCACTTGAGGTCAGGAGTTCGAGACCAGCTTGGCCAACATGGCAAAACGCTGTCTCTACCAAAAATACAAAAATTAGCAAGGTGTGGTGATACATGTCTGTAATCCCAGCTACTCAGTAGGCTCAAGAGGAGAATTGCTTGAACCTGGGAGGCAGAGGTTATAGTGAGCCGAGATTGCACCATTGCACTCCAGCCTGGGTGACAAAACTCTGTCCCCCCCCAAAAAAAACCAACAACAACAAAAAATACTAGCCAATTGATTCGGCCCAGTGACTCACATCTGCAATCCCAGCACTTAGGGAGGCTGAGGCAGGCAGATCGCTTGAGCTCAGGATATGAAGACCAGCCTGGGCAACATGGTCTTGCCCCAACTCTACAAAAATTCTAAAAAATTAGCCAGGTATGGTGGTGCACATCTGTGGTCCCAGTTACTTGGGAGGCTGAGGTGGGAGGATCACTTAAGCTGGGAGGTCAAGGCTTCAGTGAACAGAGACTGCATCACTGTACTCCAGCATAGGTGTCAGAGTGAGACCCTGTCTGAAAACACACACACACACACACACAAAAAGCCAATTGAATCTAGCAACAAAACAAAAAGGATAGGCCATGGACAAGTAGAGTTCATCCCAGTAATGCAAGATCAGCTTAACATTCAAAAATCAGTATAATTCTCCATGTTAACACACTAAATGGAGGAAAACACTATCAATAAAGAGCAGAAAGCTGATGGACAGGTGGATGAATCTCACAGGACTTAATGCTGAATGAATGAAACTGGACCAAACAGTATGCACTGTGATTCCTTTTATAGAAAACTGGGAAGGACAGATCTCATCTAGAATGACGGAACACAGATGGGTGGTTCCCTGGGCCCTGATGTGACCAGGAGGAATCATGAGGGAACCTTCTGGAGTGATGGGATGTCCTTGGTTTTGATTGTGATGTTGGTTACTTAACACAGGTATACACATTTGTCTGCATGCATTGAACTGTATGCTTAAGATGTGTGCACTCTCTCATATGCAAGCTGTACATCAATAAAATTGATTTTTTAAATCCTTTAACTGAGGTTAAACACTGATATACAGTGTAGTTATTCTGCATTTTCTGAACCATAGTTTATTTCAGAGAAAAAGAATATGGAGCTATTGAAGACACATAATAGTGTATATAAGTTGCTACTTTTTATTGATAAAATTTTACATGTTTATGGGGTACATGGAGTATGTTACATTACACATTACAGAATGTGTAATGATCAACGAGAGTATCTGAGGTGTCCATCACCTTGAGTACTTATCTCTAAGTGTTGGTAATGACGTAAGAGGCAGGTGAGACTTAACTCCGGACCAGACTGAAGACTGGCCAAAACTGGGAAAAAGTGCACAAGGCCCCTCTCCACACGACATGCCCAGTAGCCCCATGACTGTTTGCCATTGCCATGGCAACACCCAAAGGTTACTGCCCGTTTTCTAGCTATTCTTAATAACCTGCCCCTTAATTAGCATGCCACTAAAAGTAGGTATAAAATATGACTGCAAAACTGCCCATAGGCTGTGACCCTCAGCACACTGCCTATGGGGTAGCTCTGCTCTGCCACCACCTCAGTAAAGCTGTCTTCTTCCACCACCAGTTTGCTCTTGAGTTCCTTCCTGAGGAAGCCAAGCACCTGCCCTGCATTAGTAACATTTCAAGTCCCCTCTTCTAGCTACTCTGAAATAAGCAATACATTATTACCAGCTACACACACCCGACTGCTCTGCTATGGATGTTAGGGCTTATTCCTTCCACCTAACCATATGTTTGTAACCATTAGCCAACCTCTTTATCCCCCTCTCACATGCTTCCCAGCCTCTGGTATCTACCATTCTGTTCTCTCACTCCATGACATCAACGTTTTCAGCTCCCTCATGTGAGTCAGAACATATGGTAGCTGTCTCTCTGTGCTTGGCATACTTCGCTCAGCATAATGATCACCAGTTCTATCCATGCTGCAAATGACATGATTTCATTCGTCTTATGGCTGAATGGGATTCCATTTTGTATACAGATACCACATTTTCTTTCTTTATTCATCTGTCAGTGGACACAGTTTGATTCCATATCTTTTCTGTTGTGAATTGTAGAGTGTACCACTGTTAAAGGGTCTATTTACAGACACGCTTATAAATAAATGCATCCAGGATTTTTGTAAAGATCTGTCATTACTTACTTTCACCTTATACTCTATAGCTTTTGGATTTTTTCATGTGCATCCACTTCCTCACAATAAACTTTTTTTTCTTTTTCTTTTATCTTACTTTTTTTTTGTGGGGGGGGGTCTCATTCTGTCACCCAGGTTGCTCCTTCTACCTCGTTTTCAATTCCAATAATCACCAAATTCTATCAGTTATAATCACCTAATCGTTCTCTAATCAATCTCTTTAGCTGTTACTTAAGTCTTCATTTCTTCTCACCTGTGTTACTACAGAAACCCATTTTTCTATAGTTTTGCCTTTCATCAATCCCTTCTCCATCTTTTTTTTTTTTTTTGAGATGGAGTCTCGCTCTGTAGCCCAGGCTGGAGTGCAATGGGGCGATCCCAGCTCACTGCAACCTCCGCCTCCCAGGTCCTGGTTCAAGCAATTCTCCTACCTCCGCCTCCCAAGTAGCTGGGATTACAGGAACGAGCCACCATGCCCACCTAATTTTTGTATTTTTAGTAGAGATGGGGTTTCACCGTGTTGGCCCACCTGGTCTTGAACTCCTGACCTCGTGATCTGCCCACCTCGGCCTCCCAAAGTGCTGGTGTTAACAGGCGTGAGCCACTGCTCCGGGCGTCTTCTCCGTCTTAAACCAAAATGGTCTTACTGAAAAGAATCTGTTTCAATTTTTTTCCTCTGTCTCTGGAATATATGTATATATATATATATTTTTCCAGAACTTTTTCATCACCCTAAAGAGAAAGTCTGTCCTTAAATACCATTCCCCCTCCCTTAGCCCCTGGCAACCACCACCATCCCACATTCTCTCTACAAATTTGATCATTCTAGGTACCTCGTATAACTGGATTCATACAGTATTTGTCCTTTTGTGCCTGGCTTATGTCACTTAGCACAATATTTTTCAGATTTATCTATGTTGTACTATGTGTCAGCATCAGGATTTCACCTCTTTCTGTGGCTGAATAATGCTCCGCTGTGCGTATCACACTGTGTTTAGCCATTCACCTGTGGGACACCTGAGTGGCTTCCATCTCTTGCTGTTGTGAATAATGCTGCTATGAACATGGGCACACAAGCGTCTGTTCCAGTTTCTGCTTTAACTCTGGGGCATACACTTAGGAGTGGGGTTGATGGTCACATGGTAATTCTGTGTTCAAATTTTTGAGAAGCCACCTACTGTTTTCCACAGCGGCTGCACCATTTTACATTCCCACAAGAAATGTGCAAAGGTTCCTCTTTCTCCAAAATTGGATACAATGAACAACAATGAAGTGTTCTTGTTTTAAAGATATGTATATGTTGTTGTGTAGTTTATATGCACTGCACACATCTCTGTGTATCTTAAAATGGGTGTCAGTGACTCGCATTCAGTTTTGGGCAACTTGGCCTCTCAATCATCAGTTTCCTCACCCCAGTGGAGGTACTGAGACTATTATCATTCTTGGAGTGATCGTGCAGTTTAAATAAGTAAATATACGTAAATGACTGAAGCGGGACCCAGCAAATGCAAATGCTGTAATATAAGGAGGGCTGATCTCACTCTTGTCGTCATCACTATTACTGAAAATTAGTGTATATGAAATCTGTAAACTTTGCAATCTACACCCCTCACCTGGGTCTCTGCAGAAGCTGCAGCAAACGGGGTTTAGGCAGACAAGCCTGTGGACATGAGAACAGACGCATGCGCACACCTCAGACAGACAGGGTGAGGGTGTTGTGGAAAGAGCCATCCTTTTTTTTTTTATTTTTTTTTATTTTTGAGACAGAGTCTTGCTCTGTCACCAGGTGCCAGGCTGGAGTGCAGTGGTGCGATCTCAGCTCACTGCAACCTCTACCTCTTGGGTTCAAGCCGTTCTCCTCCCTCAGCCTCCCAAGTAGCTGGGATTACAAGTGTGCGCCACCACACCCAGCTAATTTTTGTATTTTAGTAGAGATAAGTTTTCACCATGTTGACCAGAATGGTCTCAATCTCTTGACCTCGTGATTCACCTGCCTCAGCCTCCCACAGTGCTGGGATTACAGGTATGAGCCACCGCGCCCAGCCGGAAAGAGCCGACCTTTGAGGCCACATGGTGCAGTTTGTCTCTCTCAGAGAGCAGGAAAGTGAGGCTTGCCAAGCCTGAGGGACTTCTCCAGCCCACACATCCTGCAATGCCATTGCCACAACTTGGGGGGTAGTGCCCTCGCTCCCGGCATGTCTTTTTCCCATCCCATGAGCTGGAGGAAGCACAGCAGACAGCAGGGTGCATGCAGAGGACCTGGCAGAATCACCTTGCCAGTGAGAGCAAGCCTGCAGTGATGTTGCAGGTGCCCTGACCGTGACTGAGCCTGGCTTCACACACCTGGATTTCCTCGTGGCTGTTTTCAGCAATTTGGTTACTGTGGTCCCAGGATGCGTAGCGTCTCAAGATTCCACAGAACAGAGCCTGGCCCAGCATGAAGGCTACATGGTGCCCCGTGCTATCTCTCAACATGTTTGTTTAAAGGGAAGTTTTGTGGCCTCAACATCTAATATAGAGGGCCCTCAAATTATAAACTTCCATGTCCATAACTTTAGAGATTTTCATTTTAAAATATGTGTCTTGGCTGGGCATAATGGCTCATGCCTGTAATCACAGCACTTTGGGAAGCCAAGGAGGAAGGACCACTTAAGGCCAGGAGTTCAAGACCAGCCTGGGCAACAGAGTGAGACCCTGTTTCTCCTAAAATAAAAATTTAAAAATTGGCTAGTGATGGTGGCATGCACCTGCAGTTCCAGCTACTTGGGAGGCTGAGGTGGGGAATCATTTGAGCCAAGGAGCTCGAGGCTGCAATGAGCTGTGATTTCACCACTGCAGTCAAGCCCGGGTGACAGAGCAAGACTCTCTAAAAACAAAACCAAACAAAATAAATAAAATACAGTAAAAACAAAACAAAAAAAACAGTGTGTTGTGTGCGGGGTCTGATGGGGACGTCTACAGCTCTTCATTCCTGATGCATTTGCACCTTTTCCAGCTTCCCTGAGGCCATGGACCACACGGGTTCTGCCTGCCCAGCTGGGTCCACAGGAAGTCTGCCAACAAGGGCTTTCTTTTGCCCTTGTAGGAGCTGGTAGGTCACTTCCTGATTTTTTTCCCATTATTATTGTTTGTGAAGTTTGAATAGAACTGACTCCTGGCATTAGGCAGTTTTTCTAAAGCTTATTTTTTAATTATTAAAGGTTTAAGAACTTTTGAAAAGACTAAAAAAGAATTTTGCTCATATTCCTGCCAGCCTTGCACAATAATTGTTTTCATTCCTATAGATTTTTTCTGGTCTTGTCTCATGCCAATACATACTTTACATTGTTGTAATCATTGTGTGAGGACAATTTAAGCTCTTTCTTCTCAGCTTTGTTTGTAGACATCTCTTCCATGTCACTTTATTTATTTATTTATTTATTATTTTTTGAGACGGGGTCTTACTTTGTCACCCAGGCTGGAGTGCAGTGGTGCAGTCATAGCTCACTGTAGCCTTAACCTCCCAGGCTCGAGTGATCCTCCTGCCTCAGCCCCCTAAGTAGCTGGGACCACAGGCATGCACCATCACGCCTGGCTAATTTTTAAATTTTTTTTTTTTTGAGAGATAGCCTTGCTCTGTTGCCAGGCACCAGGCTGGAGTGCAGTGGTGCAATCTCAGCTCACTGCAGTCTCCACCTCCTGGGTTCAAGCAGTTCTCCTGCCTCAGCCTCCCAGGTAGCTGGGACTACGGGCACATGCCACCACACCCAGCTAATTTTTGTATTTTTTAGTACAGACAGGGTTTCACCATGTTGGCCAGGGTGGTCTTGATCTCTTGACCTTGTGATCCGCCCACCTCAGCCTCCCAAAGTGCTGGGATTAAAGGCGTGAGCCACCGCAGCTGGCCAATTTTTAAATTTTTTGTGGAGATGGAGTCTCGCTATGTTGCCCAGGCTCATCTTGAACTCTCGGCCTCAGGGGACCCTCCTGCCTTGGCCCAACAGTCCTGGGATTACAAGCATGATCCACTATGCCCACATTATTTATTTTTAACAGCCATATAGTAATCTGTCAGGTTAACATACTATATTTAGACATTCTTCTCTCATTGGCATATAATTTTACCCAAATTTTCACTATCATGAATTTTGTTTATTCTTGGTTTTATGCAATTCGTAAAAAAAATCACTGTTCATAATTTGTCTTCCATGCAGTTGATGCTACGGCATTTTAGAGTGGGTGCTGCCCTCCTTCACCACCCCTCTTCCATCAGACTTCCAGCACAAGAAGTGTCCTGGCATCAACATTTTGGAAGCTGCTTTAGTGAGGGCCACTCTTGGGGCTGGACAGAGGGCTCACTGGGGGTGGTATTGGCCATGAGGTTGATCAGGAACAGGGGCTTGGCTGGCCTGGCAGGGTGTAGGCTATTCCCAGGTCATGTCATCAGCAACAAGGTGGGTTAGCTATGGTGCACATACACCGCCACCCTAAGCAACTGGAAACCTGGACAAAATGTCTCAATCAACTATTTTCAGGGGTTGAGCAGCAGGCTCTGCAGAGCTAGGACCTAGGAGTCTACAGAAACAAGACGGCAAGGCGCCGCAGCTGCCCTGGGTTTCTGCCTTGGTGAGGTAGGGGGTGCGTCTTGGACTTCAAGCAGTGCGAGTAGATTGGCTGAGTTGAGGAGCTGGGTGGTTGGGGGGCTCTGAACAGCTGTGGTTTGTAGGAAGAGTCCTGGAGGGATGGCAACACTGCAGAGAGGGGGCTCCAGTAATCCTCAGGAGTGCCCCCAAGCATTGGGGGATCCTAAGCTGTGTGGGCGCACTGTGCAATGCGTGGAGACAGGAAAGGACGAGTGTCCAGGAGCAGAAAGGCAGCCGAGTCCCAGAGTTCACCTGTTCTGGGAGATGCTCAGGTGGGAGCCAGATTCAGTGGACAGCTCTCACTGAACCCCTGGCATGCCCTAGAGACCGCTGAAGGGTACCACCTTAGTAGTGGAGCAAACAAGCTCTAGAGCAAGGGTACCTTAGACCCTTCCCTGCGGAGCTTAAAACAAGGCTTGAACATGAGGTCAGAGGCAGGCCCCAATCTGGAGGCTTGGCTCACACAAGAGACCAAACTGAGGCCTAGCTAAAACAGAGGGGGCAGAAGTAGCTTTCCCTAAGACACACCCACCAGTGTGCCAAGTCAGTTTACCATTGCCATGGCAACACCCAGGATTGACCTCTCCTTTCCGTGGCAATGACTGGACAACCCAGGAGTTCCTACTGCTTCTCTAGAAATTTCTGCATAGACCACTCCTTAATCTGCATGTAATTAAAAGCAGGTAAAAGTATGCCTGCAGAGCCGCCCTGAGCTGCTCTCTGCCTGTGGGGCCACCCTGCTCTGCAGGAGCAGTCACAGAGCTGCAACACTGCTGCTTCAATGAAGCCGTTTCTCCTATCCTACCACCAGCTTGCTCTTGAATTCTTTGCTGGGTGAAGCAAAGTGGGGCTCATCTGCCCTGCATCAAAAAAATCAAATTAGTCTGCAGGTGACTTTGCTGCTTAACTGGGCGTGGAAGAAAAGAATCAATTAAGGTCCTTCATGAACACAAATGTGAAATCCTCAACAAAATATCACCAACTATGACTCAGCCATGTACAAAAAGGATTATAGATACCATAATTAAGTAGAGTGTTTCCCAGGAGTAAATGGTTAGCTCAACATTCGAAAGTCAATCAACACAATTCTTCCTGTCAACCGACTCAAGAAGGAAGTATTTATGATCGGCTCAATAGATCCAGAAACGGCATTTAACAACATTCAACCCCCATGTGTGACCAAAACACAGGAAGCCAGGACTTAAAGGGAATTTCCTTAATGTGATAAAGGCTTCTACGAACGCCCTACCGCGAACAGCATGCCTAAGGGTGAAAGACCGATTGCTTTTCCTCCAAGGGCCAGGGCAAGGCCAGGATGTCCGACCCCATCACGTCTACTCACTATTGTACTGGGGGTTCCAGCAAGTGCAAAAGGTGAGAAAAAGAAAGTAGAGGCATACGGATTAGAGAGGAATAAACAAAACCATCTTTATTCCCAGGCGATATGATTTTCCATGTAAAAAATCCAGTGAAATCTAGAGAAAAGCTACTAAAACTCACAAGGGAATTTATTAGCAAACACCACTGAAAATTGAAATGAATGTCCATTTATAACAAATTTGGTCATAAATCCTATAAAGTATATAAAGAGCTACATGTTGAAAACAATAAAACTTGGCCGGTGCAGTGACTCATGCCTGTTATCCCAGCACTGTGGGAGGCTGAGGCAGGAGGGCTGCTTGAACTCAGGAGTTCAAGACCAGCCTGGGTAGCATAGCAGGACCCCATCTTTATATCAAAAAGGAAGAGAGAGGCCAGTCAAGGTGGCTCACGCCTGTAATCCCAGCACTTTGGGAGACCAAGGCAGGTGATCACCTGAGGTTAGGAGTTCAAGACCAGCCTGGCCGATATGGTGAAACACTGTCTCTACAAAACTACAAAAATCAGCCAGGCATGATGGTGGGTGCCTGTAATTCTAGCTACTCAGGAGGCTGAGACAGGAGAATTGCTTGAACCCAGGAGGTGGAGGTTGCAGTGAGCTGAGCTGGCACCATTGCACTCTAGCCTGAGCAACTGAGTGAGACTCTGTCTCAAAAAAAAAGAAAGAAAGAAAAAGATACATAAAAAACTATAAAATTCTGATGAAAAATATCAAAGAATTCCTAAATAAATGGAGAGATAGATTGTGTTCTTGTGTTGGAATAGTCAATATTCCAAGATTTACAAGATGTCAATTCTCCCACACTGATCTAGAAATTAAGTCCGAATGAAAAATCCCTGCAGGCTTTTTAGTAGAAATCGACAAGCTGACTCTCAAATTCACAGAGAAAGGCAAGAAGCCAACATAGACACAACTCCAGAGGAACATACGGTTGGAGGACACGTACTATCTGATGTGAAGACTTACTACAAAGCTGGCATCCAGACAGAGTGGCATTTGGCGAAGGGATGGACAGACAGCCAGGCCACAGAAGCCACCCCACGCAGCTGCGGTAGATTGACTTTTGACAGAGTGTGAGGCCAGTTTAGGGGAGATTCAGATTGAAGTTCTTGCAGGATAGCTAAAGGGTGGTTCGGAGGGTCTGAGACTCAAGGAGGAGTTCCGGAGCCCAGAGACAGTTTTGGGAGTCATTGACTTAGAGTTTAAAGTGGAGGACGTGGGAAGGTGTGAGCTTCTCCAGGGAAATGGGAAGATGGAGGAGAAACTGGAATAGGAAAGAGACAGGAGCAAGAGAAGGACCTGAAGGCGGGGATGCTCACATCTGCACAGTGGGGAGCGTATCTAGGGGAGGAGCTGGCCCATGCTGTTAGGTGCTGCTTGGACCATAAGATAGGCCAGGCTGGAAAAGGGATTTTAGGGAGGTAAAGAAGTGCAGAAGAACGGGAGAGCAGGGTGAGCACCGGCAGAGACACAATGGTGATGCACATCAGCCCAGCATCACCCTCTGCTACACACAGAGGGGCGGGGCCTCACCAACAGCCACACGGGTTTCCTTATTAGCTGCCGTTTTTTTTTTTTTTTTTTTTTCTGGAGACATGGTGTAGCTCTGTCGGCCAGGCTGCAGTGCAGTGGCACAGTCTTGGTTCCCTGCAGCCTCAACCTCCCGAGCTCAAGCAATCCTCACACCTCAGCCTCCCAGGTACCTGGGACCATAGGCCTGTACCACCACGCCTGGCCAATTTTTAAAATTTTTTTATAGGGATAGGGTCTCACTATGTTGCCCAGGCTGGTACTGAACCCCTGGACCTAAGTGATCCCCCCACCTAGGCCTCCCAAAGTGCTGGGATTACAGGCGTGAGCTACCATGCCTGCCCTCTCAACTCTAAAGTAAGATCTATGATCCCCATTTTACGGACAGGGGAACTGGGGCTGGCCTTTGAGCCCCAACCCTTCCCACCACCCTGTGCTGCTCCAGCTCAGCCCTCAAGCACATGGTTGTGTTCATGAAGAGCCATGGCCATGACTTGGAGGGCCTGGCGAGTGTGCACATCATGCCTGCTTCTCATGATGCCCTGCGAGGTGGGCAGAGGCCAAGGGTGCTCAGGCCAAGCACCTGCTACAGCAGATCTGAGGCACCAGCAAGGACTGGCCGGGTGGTCCTAGGCAGGCTGATTTGCCCAGGTCTTAGGCCTGTCCCTCTCTTCACTGCCTCTCAGCTGCCCAGGCAAATGCCACCCAATGTCCCCTGCAGAGCAGCCCTGGAGCCTGGCTGCCTCCTGCCCTCCGTGGGGCTGCCTCTGCACAGAGTCTAAGTCATTTCCTCCCTGGGCAGTTTTCAAAATGGCTAAGTCTAGTGGAGAAAAGAATGGCTCAAAGGGACCACAGGCTTGAATTTGAAAAAATAAAAATGCGGCCGGGAGCAGTGGCTCACACCTGTAATCCCAGCACTTTGGGAGGCTGAGGTGGGCAGATCACAAGGTCAGGAGTTCAAGACCAGACTGGCCAACATGGGGAAACCCCATCTCTATTAAAAAATACAAAAATTAGCTGGGCCTGGTGGTTCATGCCTGTAATCACAGCTACTTGGGAGTCTGATGCAGGAGAATTGCTTGAACCGGGGCCCAGGAGGCGGAGGTTGCAGTGAGCCAAGATCAAGTCACTGCACTCCAGCCTGGGCTACGAGGAGTGAGACTTCATCTCAAATAAATAAAAATAAAAATAAAAATGCTTGATTCCAAAGTGTAGAGGCACTTTTATGTGAACGACTCACACTTCAACCTAAAGAAACAGTTATTTCCAAATTGTTTTCCACGGCAGCAATCTCCTCAAAATAAACACACGTGAGGTCTTCGAATGTATGTTAAAGGCCAATATTTGTTTTCTTTTTTGCTTAGGAAGAACCGACTTCATCGTTTGCATGAGGACCTGATATTCTTGGTCTGCTGTACCTTTTGTAATTTCCTCTGAATGAGAGGAAATATGGTTTCCAGTTATATTTAATCTACTTTAAACAAATCAAAGCAGAGATTTCTACTTCCTGCCTGTGTAATACTTGACTGCAGGCAGCTTCAAAGGGCAGAATCACTGTGTTCTTGTGATTGTGCCTCTGTTGTATCCTATTATAAACAGTTCAAAGCTCTGCATTGTATAGAAGCATGCAGAACAGCATGTAGAGATCGTTTTCTCTGGAGTGGCAGCAGAGCTGTGTGTACTGTTTTGGTTTGCCTTGTGCTGGTCGTGGATTAAGTTTAGATTTTCATAGAATATATATTTATGTAGAGACTCAGAGTTTATTTTTCCTGTTTTCTCCAGCACTGCTTAACTTGTTCTCTGAAACGTTTACCACAAATAGCAAGTGGGGCTCAGAGGATGTCTCTCTGTTCCTTGGCCTAAACTGGCAGGTGGTTGTAAAGGGCAGTGGGAGGGAAAGAAAACTAAAGGGAAACCAAAATGCTTATTTAGGGCTTGGTTTTCTGGCAGGTGAATTGGGCTTGGGAAACGCCACCTAGATTAGCAGCTGTTTCTGACTGGCCTCTCGCCAAAGCTGCATCCCTGGCTGGTGGCAGGGGGAGGGGGCTTCAAATTCGGGTGTTCCAAAGGCTGGATTGTTCCAGCAAAGATATTCATGGATTCCCAAAGCAAGTTCGCTTGTTTTAGGAACGGTTCCCGGAGGCGCCGCGGAGGCTGCTGGGCTGCCCTGTCTCCCGGGTCCGTGATGCCCGGGCCTGCCCTGTCTCCCGGGTCCGTGATGCCCGGGCCTGCCCTGTCTCCCGGGTCCGTGATGCCCAGGCCTGCTGTGTGCTGTGCATCCTGCTGTGTGCTGGGACAGTGTGCCAGATGCTGGCATCCAGGAACAGAGAGCAGTTTGCATGAACATGGCTACTGTACAGTTGGTTCTCATCTGCTGGGGTGCAGGCACCTGAAAGACACGGAGGAGCTAACCCAGCTGAGGAGGGTGTGTGCCAGTCAGGACCTGGGTTGCAGGGCGCATACATCACGCCACTGGGCTGCATAAGGCCTGGAGGAGGGGAGCAGGAAGGACTGGGTCATCAAGGACTGGATGGGGGGGGTTGCTCAACAACACGCCTGGATGTGCAGGTGCAGGCATGGCACCTGCCTCTCTGGAGCAGGGCCCAGAAAGACTCAATGGGGCTGCCATCCGGCCTGATGTGAGTTGCAGCGAGGCTGTGAGCCCTGGGGGAAAGCTGCAACCTGTGTGCATCGATCACAAGCGAGGGCTGGCTGTGTCCTGGTCCCGGGACAGCGGGGTGAGGGCCTCACTGCTGTGTGGGCAGAGCCGACTCACACCTTCACAGATGGGAAGTGAATCGGGAGGCGGCAGCAGGCACTGGGGCTCTCTATCTCTTGCCCATATTTGCCATGTTATTGTGAGAGCTCCAATTCCCTGTTCTCACTTCTTTGAAAGTGCTGATAAGATGGGAACAGAATAAATCAAATGCAAAGTTACATGTTTCCTGGCTTAGGAAGCAAAAACCTAAGTATAACTTGGGAAGTGCTCCTGGGCACGCCTTTCTTTCCCCAACGTAATTTTCCCTCTTTTAAAAAAAAATGATGGTAAAATACATCCAACATTCACTACTTTAATCATTTTTTTTTTTTTTTTTTTTGAGACAGGGTCTCGCTTTGTTGCCCAGGCTGGAGTGCAGTGGGGCAAACACAGCTCACTTCTGGGCTCAAGTGATCCTCCCAAGTAGCTGAGACTACAGGAGTGAGCCACAGTGCCCGACTGCGTCTTTAAAAATTGTTTGTAGAGACAGGGTCTGGCTATGTTGCCCAGGCTGGCCCAAACTTCCGGCCTCAAATGATCCTCCAGGCTGGGACTCCCAAAGTGCTGAAATTACACACATGAGCCACTGTGCCTGGCCCACTTTAACTTTTTTTTTCTTTTTTGAGATGGAGTCTCTGTCACCCAGGCTGGCATGCAGTGGCGTGATCTCAGCTCACTGCAATCTCCACTTCGCAGGTTCAGGTGATTCTCCTGCCTCAGCTTTCCTGGTAGCTGGGACTACAGACACACACCACCATGGTCAGCTGTTTTTTCTATTTTTTAGTAGACAGGGTTTTACCATGTTGGCCAGGGTGGTCTCGAACTCCTGACCTCAAGTGATCCACGTGCCTTGGCCTCCCAAAGTTCTGGGATTATAGGTGTGAGCCACCACACCCAGGCCCACTATAACTATTTTTAAGTGAGTCAAGTTTCACAGTGCCGTGCAGCCAGCACCACCACCATCTCCAGAATGTGGTCATCTTCCCAGGCTGAAACTGTTCCCATTGAACACCAGCTCCCCACTCCTCATGACTATCTCAGGAGCTGGCCTGAACACCACTGCCCTCAAGGTCACTCCGGAAGTAGAACTTCAGTTCAGTCCTCACTTCCTGCTGCTGCAGGTGTGCCTGGGATCCAGAGGTGGCTCCACGTGACCTTTTCCCCACAGGTCTGGCTGGGCCCTTGCTCCTCTTGGAGCTGGGTAGGGCTGGGTGGTCTGGGTAGGGATGCTCAGGGCAGCGGTCACCTGTTGCCCAGCTCTGGGTGGAGCCCTGAGAACAGCTGTTAGGTTCTAAAGAAAGGAGATCTGTCAGACGTTAGTCATCTGCACCACTGTCATAGCTGACGCTGATTGAGCTTCTGTATGCTGGGCATTGTCCCAAAAGCCCCCTGCATGCAGTTCTTGCCATTTAGTACTTTTTGTCTTGTGTTTACTGAATGGATACAATTGGAAGCTAGTTAAATTTAGCTCACGCCTTTGACTTGGGTGGAGGTGAGGAAGGGGGTCTCTGAGGCAGGGAATTGGGTGTGGGCTTTATTTTTAGGCATACTTTGGAGATACGGTGAGTTCCGTTCCAGACCACACTGCAGTAAAATGAATATCATAATGAAGTGGGTCATATAAATTTTTGTTCCCAGTACACGTAAAAGTTATGTTTACACTAAACTGTAGTACGTTCAATATACAATAGCATTTTATCTAAAAAAAACCAATATACATGCCTTAATTTAAAAATGCTTGGCTAGGCACAGTGGCTCACTCCTGTAATCCCAGCACTTTGGAAGGCCGAGGCAGGTGGATCACAAGGTCAGGAGTTTGAGACTAGCCTGGCCAACATTGTGAAACCCCATCTCTACTAAAAATACTTTAAAAAAAAAAAAAAAAAATTAGCCCTGGTGGCATGCGCCTGTAATCCCAGCTACTCAGGAGTCTGAGGCAGAAAAATCACTTGAACCCGAGAGTTGGAGGTTGCAGTGAGCCGAGATCGGGCCACCTGCACTCCAGCCTGGGCGACAGAGCGAGACTCCATCTCAAAAAAAAAAAAAAAAAAAAAAAGCTTTATTGCTAAAAATCCTAATGATCATCCAAGTCTTCAGTGAGTCAGAATTGTTTTGTTGGCAGAGGGTCTTGCCTCGCTGCTGATGCCTGCTGACGGATCGGGGTGGTTGCTGAACGGTAGGGGTTGTGGGTAATTTATTAAAATAAGATGACCGTGAAGCTTACCGCACTGATGGACTCTGCCTTTCACAAGAGATGCCCCAGCACTGGAGGCTGCTTGATAACATTCTACCCACAGTAGAGTGTCTTTCAAAATTAGAAATCCTCTCAAACCCTGCTGCTGCTTTATCGATTATGAAATATTCTAAATCCTTTGGTGACATTACAACCCTGTTCACAGCATCTGCCCCAGGAGGAGATTCTGTCTCAAGGAAGTACTTTCTTTGCTCATCCATAAGGAGCAACTCCTCATCTGTTCAAGTTGGATCCCGAGATTGCAGCAATTCAACCTCTTCTTCAGGCTCCACTTCTAACTCTAGTCCTCCTGCTGTTTCTACCACATCTGCAGTGACTTCCTCCACTGAAGTCCTGAACCCTCAAAGTCATCCAGGAGGGTTGGAATCCACCGCTTCCAAACTTCTGTTAATGTTGATATTTTGACCTCCTCCCATGAAGCAAAAATTTTTTTTTTTTTTTCCTTTTTTTTAGACAGAGTCTCACTCGTTGCTCAGTCTGGAGTGCAGTGATGTGATTGTGACTCATGGAA
The DNA here is from genome assembly GCF_009761245.1 of Sapajus apella. Lineage (NCBI taxonomy): Eukaryota > Metazoa > Chordata > Mammalia > Primates > Cebidae > Sapajus > Sapajus apella. Next base: position 280,369 of record NW_022437138.1, read on the forward strand.
GTCTCAGCCTCAGCCTCCCGATTAGCTGGAACTACAAGCATGCACCACCACACCTGGCTTTTTTTTTTTTTTTTTTTTTTTAACAGAGTCTCCCTATGTTGCCCTGGCTGGACTCCTGGGCACAAGTGAGTCTTCTGCCTCAGCCTCCCAAATTGTTGAAATTACAGGTGTAGGTCACCTCACCTTGCCTACTTTTCATGGCATCTATAATGGTTTTCAATTTAGTTTGCCCAGGCCCATCAGAGGTATCGCTATCTCTGGCAACTATAGCCTTATGAAATGTATTTCTTGAATAATAAGACTTGAAATTGAAATTACTGTTGGATCCACGGGCCACGGAATGGATGTTGTGTTCGCAGCCATGCAAACAGCGTTATCTCCTTGTCCATCTCCATCACAGCTCCAGGTCGACTACGGGCATGGTCAGTGAGCAGTCATATTTTGAAAGGATTTTTAACATTTTGCAACAGTGGGCTTCAAATATTCAGTAAACCCTGCTGTAAACAAATGTGCTGTCATCCTGATTTTCTTGTTCCATTTCTGGAGCACAGGCAGAGAAGATTTGGCATCATTTTTAAGGCCCTAGGATTTCTGGAATGGTGGATAAATATTGGCTTCAGTGTAAAGTCACCAGCTGCATTAGCCCCTAACAAGAGAGCCAGCCTTTTCTTTGAAACTTTGAAGCCAGTCACTGACTTCTCCTCTCTAGCTAGAGAAGTCCTAGATGGCATCTTCTTCCAATAGAAGGCTGTTTCACCTACGTGGACAATCTGTTTAGTGCAGCCACCTTCGTCAGTGATCTTAGCCAGGTCTCTGGATCACTTGCAGCTTCTACATCAGGACCTGCTCTTTTACCTTGCGCTTCGATGTTATGAAGATGGCTTCCTTCCTTAACCTTATAAACAAACCTCCACTAGCTTCTAATGTTTCTTCTGCAGCTTCCTCACCGCTCTCAGCCTTCACAGAATTGAAGAGAAGTAGGACCTTGCTCTGGATTAGGCTTTGCCTTAAGGGAATGTCGTGGCTGGTTTAATCTTTTATCCAGACCGCTACCACATTCTCCGTATCAGCAATAAGGCTGTTTTGCTTTCTTGTCATTTGTGTTCTTGAAGGAAATTAAAAGTGGAGGAGCACTTTTAATTTCCTTCAAGAACTTTACCTTTCCATTCACAATTTGGTTGTTTGGTGCAAGAAGCCTAGCTCTCAGCCTGTCTCAACTTTGGACATGCCTTCCTCACGAGGCTTAATCATTTCTAGTTTTTGATTTAAAGTGAGAGATGTGCAGCTCTTCCTTTCACTTGAACACTTAGAGGCCAACATAGGGTTATTAATTGGCCTAATTTCAATATTGTTGTGTCTTAGGGAATACAGAGGCCTGAGAGAGGGACAGAGATGGGGCCTGGGCAGTCAATGGAGCAGTCAGAACACACACTTTGTCAGTTAAGTTCACTGTCTTATATGAACATAGTACGTCGTGCCCAAAACACTTAAAATAGTAACATCAAAGATCACAGGCTGGGTGTGGTGGCTCACACCTGCAATATCAACACTTCATATAAAAATTATCCAGGCATGGTGGCACATGCCTGTGGTCCCAGCTACTCGGTAGGCTGAGGTGGGAGGATTGCCTAAGCCTGGGAGATTGAGGCTGCAGTGAGCCATGATCCCACTACCGCACTCCAGCCTGGGCAGCAGAGTGAGACCCTGTCAAAAAAAAAAAAAAAAAAAAAAAAAGATCATTAGTCATGAGGCAGAATAGGGTCTGGAGGCAGGGAACCTAAACCCCCAGCTTTTCTGCACTGGCAGATGGGAAATTGGCTGGCCTCCACAACAGGTTGTCCTGCAACTTTGTAACTCCAGCCTCTGAATGCTTGCTGTCCACGACCAGTCAGACTGATTGCCAGCAGAGTCTTTGTGTGCATAGAAGTATAGCTTTGTGACCTCATCCTAGCCTCTGATTGGTTGCTTTTTGCAACCAATCAGATGTTTGCACAGGAGTGTGACCTTTGTAACATCATTTCAGCCTCTGGTTAGCCGCTTTCTGCAACCAATCAGAATGATTGCGGGATACCACTTCATTTACATGAGGTGAGCATGAAGTGGCCAATGGGAAATTTCTAGGGGATATTTGAAGCCAAGAAGATTCTGTATCCAGGCCCTTGAGCCACTACTCTGGCCCACTCCCACACCATGGAGTGTTACTTTCGTTTTCAATAAACCCCTGCTTTCGTTCTGTTGCTTGATTTTTCCTTTGCTGGGCATTTTATCCAATTCTTTGTTCAAAACACCAAGAACCTGGACAATTTGCAGTCATGACCCTCTACCAGTGTCAGTTACAGAACACCATCGTGGATGATACATAATAAGGAAAAAGTATGAAATATTATGAGAATTACTAAAATGTGACACAGAGAGCCAGAGATCCCATGCTGTTGGAAAAATGGCACCAAGAGACTTGCTAGACACAGGGTTGCCACAGGCCTTCAATGCGTAAAAACCACAATATCTATAAAATTCAATAAAGCAACTACAATAAAATACAGGTGTGCCCGTATTCCGTTTTGCCCCAGTCTGACCAGGAGGTGCATAGATATTTCACTCCCATTTTGTGGACCGGAAAACAAGAAGAAGCTAACTGTAAGGGTGTGTTTTTAGATCCCAATGCCAGGAAGGGTCAGAGTGCAGCTTTTGCCACGTTTGGCATCACGCAGCCCTGGGCACCTCCGCACCTGATGCCCGTGTCATCAGGGCTGGGATTTGGTCTGCAATGCACCTGTGTGATCAAGGCCCAAGATGTGTGCCGGGGGGCAGCTTTCCTTCCTGGGGGAGACTGACTGGCCTGTACGACTTCTGGGTTGATTTCTAGTGAATTGGTTCTCATGTCTTTAGAGTTTAAACTGTGCAAGCAGCATCAGGGAGAGCCAAGAGTTCTGTGGACAGTCTTGAAGCTTGATGGGCTCTTCTGAGTGACAGTGTGAGTGCCAGGCACGTGTCCAGACTATGATATGGGCTTTGACCCTCTGACCTCACTGCCTCTCTGTTTATCTGCTCTGCTTCCTCTACAGCCGATGTCATTGTGGTTCACATTTCGCCCTAGGATGATCTCTGGAAAGGGAGTGGTGGAGACACTTGCTGGAGAAGGCCTGTCTGGACATAAGCACAGAGCTGGGATCCCCGGCTGTGACCCGTTGGCAGGATCCCAGCACCGTTGTACCCCAAGGCTCAGGGCTCAGGGGCTTACTATGTTTGTTACATTGTTAAATGGTCAGGAAGAAGGAAGGAGAAGGAGGAGGATTATTATTCATGGCTGGCCGAAGTGGCTCACCTGTCATCCCAGCACTTTGGAAGGCTGAGGCGATGGACGGCTTGAGGCCAACTCGGCCCCTGTCTCTACAGAAAAATTAGCTGGGAGTGGTGGTGTGAGTCTGTGGTCCCAGCTACTCAGGAGGACACCTGAGCCCAGGAGTTGGAGGCGACAGTGAGATAGTTGTAAAAAACAAAAAGATTTCATGACATGTGAAAATGGTCTGAAATTCTAATACACTGGCCATAAATGAGCTTTACCGGAACACAGCGGCACCCATGCCTTTTGCTTTGTGTGGGCTGCTCTTGCCCCCATGGCAGGGCTGAGTAGTGGGGATGGAGGCCGTGTGCCTGCAGAGCCAAACACATTTACTGACTGGCCCTTCCCACAAGAGGCTTGACAAGCCCAGGCCCTGCTTTCCCTCCCTTCCCGCGATTTGCTCACAATCCTGCTTTCACTTCTTTTGTGTCTACACCTGGAAGCGGCGTGCTGGATCATAGGCTCTCTCTGCTTCTAACTTTTGAGGAGCAGCCCCGCTGATTTCCATAGCAGCTGCACCATCTTACGTTCCCAGCATCAGCACACGAGGGACCCACCATCTTCATTCACATCCTCACCAGCATGTGGTGTTTGCTTTTTTTTAAAAAAAAATAGCAGTCATCCTAGGGGGTGTGAGCTGGCTTAGTTTTGTTTTGTTGTTTTAAGTAAGGCATCATTTTCATACAATGAAATGCATAGATCTTGTTTCCCATGAGAGGGGTTTTGTCAGATGAACTCTTCATGAAATCTACATCCCATCCAGGGATAGGACATTTGCAGTGCTCTGGGAAGCTCCCTGTCACCCTTCCCTGTCATCCCTCTCCAACCTGGCACTGGGCAGTGCCCACCTTTGCCCTCGGTGCCGGTGCACCCACAGCGAGGACAGGGAGGGTCTGCGTGGGTCCAAGCCTGCCTCCCCACGAGGCAGCTCTACTCAGGGTTGCTCCCCTGACCCGGTGAGGAGGTGCCTATGCTGTCAGGAGCAGGGAGAGGGCTGGGTTTGCAGGTGCACCGTGTCCAGCTCCAGCTTCTCCCGAGCCCACTGTGTTTGCTTTTGTAAGGCCGAGCACAGGATGTGCCCATCCTCTGCCTGATGACAGTGGAGCGATGTCACGCCAGGTGCTTCCCGGAGGGAGGCAGGGTGTGCAGCCTGCTGCCTGGCAGGGCGGGGCAAGGTTCCGGAGGAGAGAGCTGGGCCACAGGCCAACCATGCATCAGCAATGTCTACAGCAGCTTCCTCCCCCACCGGTTTTGAAATGTGCATTTCCATTCTGAGGGCCTATTTTCAGCCCCTCTTGCTGCTAAGGGACAGTTTATCTTCAGAATCAACATGCAGATAGAATTGTGCACCCTCTAACCAGGGAGCAGAAGGTGTTTGGCTTTGACAAGTATACAGTTTTTATGAGCAGTAGGTTCCTGAAAAGCTGCTATTCCCAAGGCCAGGCTAGTGCCACAGGCAGGCCTATCCTGGGCTGAGCTCTGTCTCTCCTCCCGTGGATTTACTCAGTAACATCGCAGGAATCTGCGCCCTGACAGAGTGTCTCGGGTTCATTTAACCCTCAGCAAATCATTATTTCTGTCAGATGCTTGGGGTACAGAGTTGAGCAGGCTGGGAACCAGGGACAGACTCAGGGGATGACTGCATGGCACATTCATACTCAAATCTACCTACCTGCAGATGCAGGCTGGGTGGTCAGGCGGTCCCTCAGAGGAAGTCACACCTGAAGGGTGGATGGGATTTAGCCAACGACAAGAGCTGAGGTGAGGAGTCTTGGGGGAGCTGGGATGCAGCCTCTGCGGGGATGTGTGTGCAGGGCCGTGCCAGCCTCTCCTAAAGAGCTCCCAGGGCAGTGGCGTGGTCAGCCCCTGCCAGTGGGGGTTAGTGGGGTAGTGATAAACCCCAGAACCAGAATTGCTTTTCAGGCCTCAGTGGCTCAGATTCCAGAGGCTTCAGTGTCTTGGGCAGAAAGAGACTAAGTTTCTATTTCGGTTATCTCCCTGAAAATCAGCATTTCTCACCCTGGCTTTGATGATTTGGCTGAGTTCTAGGCTTCTTTTCTTCCAAGACGTGGAGCAGATTCAAGGCTGGTGGCCGTCTGTGTGTGGTACCCAAGCCGTGCGGCGTCTGTGGGTCTCATTGCGAGCTTTGTCCTCACTGGCCCACGAGCTCACAGGACCACACTGCCCTCTCCACACCAGGCCCCACAGTGCCTCCGTGCCAGTGGCTCCTGGCCTCCAGAGGTGGCTGATGACTGCCTCATGCCTTCCTCAGAGATCTGGTTTTTAAAGCCAAGTGAGGGTCAATAAATGGAAGGAGACCAGAAGCAAAGAAAAACGGGTTGGATGCAAAAACAAATTGGCTGTCAGATCTCCGATCTACATCTCCGGTATCTCTTCCTTTCTTTTAAAAATGTGTGATTGTGATGACGCATGCAGAATACAACACGTCTTCCCATTTGTAAGTGCATAGTTCAGTGGAGTCAAGCGCATTCTCTCTGTCCTGCAGCCAGTCCCTACAACGCTTCATCTTGGCTGGGCACAGTGACTCACGCCTGTAATCCCAGCACTTTGGGAGGCCAAAGGGAGTGGATCGCCTGAAGTCAGGAGTTCAAGACCAGCCTGACCAACACGATGAAACCCTGTCTCTACTAAAAATACAAAAATTACCCAGGTGTGGTGGCGCGTGTCTGTAATCCAAGCTACTCAGGAGGCTTAGACAGGAGAATCACTTGATCCCAGGAGGTGGAAGTTGCAGTGAGCCAAGATCGAGTCATCGCACTCCAGCCTGGGTGACGAGAGTAAAACTCTGTCCCAAAAAAATAAAAAATAAAAAATGAACGCTTCTCTTGTGTGAATATTAAGCATTTTTTAAAAAACAATAGGAGGCCAGGAGTTGTAGCTCACACCTGTAGTCCAGCACCTGTGTTATCAAGGCCCAGGGAGTGTGCCTGGCTGTGGCTTCCTTCCTGGGGAGGATTACTTCAGTCCAGGTGTTCAGGACCAGCATGGGCAACATAATAAACCCCATCTCTACAAAAAAATGCAAAAATTAGCCAGTGTAGTCACATGTTTGGAGTCCCAGCCACTCTGGAGGCTGAGGCAGAAGCATCGCTTAAGCTCAGGAGGTGGAGGTTGTAGGGAGCTGAGATTGCACCACTGCACTCCAGCCTGAGTGACAGAGTGAGACCTTGTCTCAAAAAATAAATAAATAAAAAATTTTAGAGAGGAAAGGAAATAAACAGAGCAATGTTCTCCTCAAACTGTAGCTGCAACCTGGTGCGGTGGCTCATGCCTATAATCCCAGGACTTTGAGAGGCCAAGGTAGGAGACTTTGAGAGCCCAGGAGTTCGAGACCAGCCTGGGCAACATAGTGAGACCTTGCGTCCACTAAAAAAAAAGAAAGAAAAGCCAGATATGGTGGCATGTGCCTGCAGTCTTAGCTGCTCAGGGGGCTGAGACGGGAGGATCACTTGAGGGCAGTTTGAGGCTGCAGTGAGCTGTGATTGTTCCACTGCACTCCAGCCTGGGTGACAGAGCAAGAACTTTCTTAAAAAACAAAACAAAAAAAAGGCCGGGAGCAGTGACTCACACCTGTAATCCCAGCACTGTGGGAGGCAAAGGCAGGTGGATCACCTGAGGTCAGGAGTTGGAGACCAGCCTGGCCAATATGGTGAAACCCTGTCTCTACTAAAAATACAAAAATTAGCTGGGTGTGGTGGCACATGCCTGTAATCCCAGCTGCTCGGGAGGCTGAGACAGGAGGCTGAGGTTGCAATGAGCCGACATTGCACCGCTGCACTCCAGCCAGGGAGACAGAGATTCTGTCTCAAAAAGAAAAACAAAACATCAGCTGCCAGGAGCCAGCATGTTTCCTCTTCCCAGCATCCCCTTTCTGCAGCCAACTCCTGCCCCTCCTCATGTGCATCGTGGGGGCTGTCACAGCCCTGTGGCTTCCATGGGGCGGAGACACAGCAGTGACCACGGCCCAGGGTGGAGCTTGTGCAGGGGCTGTTTCCCAATGACCTGCCTCTCCTGAGTAAGTCACAGACTCCCCTGCACTGTCCCCTGCAGCCGAGGGACAGGGCTGCTTGCTCTGTAGATTGCTGATGTGAAGGACAACCGCCCAGGCTGGCGGCTCTAACACTGTGGGAAGGCCCAGCGTGCGGCAGAAGGGCCCAGGGATTTGGCCTGTTAAGGGCCACACCAGGCTGTTTCTTTCACGTCTCACCTGCAGCACTGCCACACCCACTGGTGGAGCCCCTCTCCCCTTGCACCCCCACTTCTGCTCCCTAGCAGGTCTTAGTTCCCATGGTGGGCCATGTGGTTTTCCACAAAAAAAGAGGGAGAAATGCAATTAAATCATGACTATTGGTTTGTTTCAATTTCTTTCTTTCCTTGTTTTTTTTTTTTTTGAATTGTTCTAATTTTCTTAAGTTATTATACTTTAAGTTCTGGGGTACATGTGCAGAGCATGCAGGTTTGTTACGTAGGTATACACGTGCCATGGTGGTTTGCTGCATCCATCACCCCGTCACCTACATTAAGTATTTCTCCTAATGCTATTTCTCCCCTAGCCCCCTACCCCCGCACAGGCCCCGGTGTGCGATGTTCCCCTCCCTGTGTCCACGTGTTCTCATTGTTCAGCTCCCGCTTATGAGTGAGAACATGCAGTGTTTGGTTTTCTGTTCTTGTGTCAGTTTGCTGAGAATGATGGTTTCCAGTTTCATCCACATCCCTGCAAAGGACATGAACTCGTTTTTTATGGCTGCATAGTATTCCATGGTATATATGTGCCATGTTTTTGTTTTTTTTTTTTTGAGACGGAGTTTTGCTCTTGTTGCCCAGGCTGGAGTGCAATGGCGCGATCTCGGCTCACCGCAACCTCCGCCTCCTGGGTTCAGGCAATTCTCCTGCCTCAGCCTCCTGAGTAGCTGGGATTACAGGCATGCACCACCATGCCCAGCTCATTTTTTGTATTTTTAGTAGAGACGGGGTTTCACCATGTTGACCGGGATGGTCTCGATCTCTTGACGTCGTGATCCACCCGCCTCAGGCTCCCAAAGTGCTGGGATTACAGGCGTGAGCCACCGCGCCCGGCCCCCCATGTTTTTTTTAATGCAGCCTATTATTGATGGACATTTGGGTTGGTTCCAAGTCTTTTCTATTGTGAACAGTGCCACAATAAACATATGTGTGCATGTGTCATAATAACTGAATGATTTATACTCCTTTGGGTATAAACCCAGTAATGGGATTGCTGGGTCAAATGGTATTTCTAATTCTAGATCCTTGAAGAATCATCTACTGTCTTCCACAGTGGTTGAACTAATTGACACTCCCACCAACAGTGTAAAAGTGTTTCTATTTCTCCACATCCTCTCCAGCATCTGTTGTCTCCTGACTTATTAATGATTGCCATTCTAACTGGTGTGAGATGGTATCTCATTGGTGGTTTTGATTTACATTTCTCTAATGACCAGTGGTGACAAAAAGCCTTTCTTTAAATGAAATCTTCCCTGGTAATGGTGTTGTGGAAGAAATAAGCAAAGCTTCTCTGGTTGAGGCAGCCAGCGTGCTGTCCCTTGCTGGGGCGCCCCCACCCCCAAAGCCCATATGCCCAGAGGCCCCTCTGCTGACCCAGGAGTTTGTAAACCCTCACCTTGGTATTCAGCAGGAAGCTCACACGGGGCAGCGGCATGCCCTCCTTGCTTCTATGCCTACGTTGAGGCTGTCCCTGAGGTGAGCTCCTGTGTACAGAAGTCCAAATTTAGACCACACGTTGGGGGGCGTAATACCTGAGGTACGAAAATAGGATTTTTCTCATAGGCAGATGTAAAGGTTGGAAATTACCTGCATGCTAAAAAGCGAAAAAGAGATTCCAGGTTCCCATGGTGGAGGGAGGCACAGAATCACTTTCCCGGTGTCTAGCACAATGAGAACTAGTAAGATGAACCTCCCAGAAACTCACCGCAGCAACCAACTCAAAGAGAGGAAAAACCGCAGGTCTCAGACTTCAGGAGCCCATGGTCAGGGAGAAACAGAAGATTCGGGTGCAGCAGGACATGGCTCCCAATACAGGCGTGAGAACAATGTGAGGTCAGGGTCTTGGGGTCTCTGACTCCTATGCTAACTTGGAGAGAGATGGGCTGCAGGCAGCACAGGGAAAGGACGGGAAGGAGCCGAAGCCCCCAGCACTGCGGGTCTCTGTCCTGCTTGGCTGGCGAGCCTTGGGGCCCTGTGCTGAGAGCACAGCCAGCCTACACTTGTGGCCAAGCAGTGGCCCCTGGGTGCTCCTGTCTGCTGCCTTCACCGCCTTCTGCTTGGCTTTGCATCCTCTCCCCTCCCCTGCTACGCTCCGTCCTGCACAGGCCCCTCCCATTACCCACTCCCCTTTAACCCATGCCTGCTGCTGACCCCCTAGCCTGGCCTGGGTCCCATCCTTCCAGCCAGCCTCTGCCTCCTGCTCCCTCCTCAGCCCACCCTGGTTTCCCAGGCCTGCGACCGGACTTTATTCCTTACATTCAGGAATAAAGCTGAGGACCTACACTCAGAGCTAGGCATTTTAAAAACGATTTTTTTTTTTTTTGTAAGCATGAGACTTGCTGAGATCCACAGAGCCCCTCATCTTATCTTCGGTTCTGACTATGTACCTATTATTTCCATCTGAATATCTTGCTAGCACCTTACATTTAATATGCCCTAAAGCACCAATATCTTCTCTTAAAAACCAATTTTTCTTCCGGACTTTACTGTTTGTGTTGGTGACACTTTATTCTGAAGGACTAATCACTGCCAGTCTGCTCACAGTCCTCCTAACGAGATTTACCTCCACCCAAGGCACGGTTCGTGCCATGTGACCCTCTACTAGCTGAAGGTACTAGGGTTAACAACCGACTTGAAAAGAACTAATCCACAGCCTGGCATGAGCTAAGGTGGGAGGGGTTTCTCCATGTTGGTCTGGTTGGTCTCGAACTACCGACCTCAGGTGATCCGCCTACCTTGGCCTCCCAAAGTGTTGAGATTACAGGCATGAGCCACCACACCTGGCCATCTACTCTTTTTTTTTTTTTTTTTTTTTTTTTTAGAGGAAGAAAGAGAAAGAGAGAAAAAGAATAAAAAAAGAAAAAGAAAAAAAAGAATAAAGGAAAGGAAGAAAGAGGAAGAGGAAGAGGGAGAGAGAACAGGGGTGTTGCTTTATTGCCCGGGCTAGAATGCAGTCTAAAAATGGCTATGCCTGTAATTGTGTTTAATAATAGATACATAAAAAAATGAGGGAAGAAAATAATTAACAAGCAGTCAACCAATATTTCATTTAAACCTGTAAATACGCGTGATGTAGTACTGATAAGAGTGTATATTTTGTGTATTTAAAGTGGAGAGTTCTATGAATGTTAATTAAGTCTATTTGTTCCGGATTCTGAGTTCAAGTCCTGGATATCGATGTTAACTTTCTGTCTCATTGATCTGTCTAATATTGATGTTGAAGTCTCCCACTATCATTGTGTGGGAGTCTAAGTCTCTTTGTAAGTCTTATATATCTGGGTATTCCTGTATTGGATGCGTATATATTTAGGATCTTTAGCTCTTCTTGTTACATTGATCCTTTTATTATGTAATATCCTTCTTTGCTTCTTTTGATCTTTGTTGCTTTAAAGTCTATTTTATCAGCAAAAGTTGCAACTCCTGCTTTCTATTTATTTATTTTAGCTCTCCATTTGGTTGGTAAATTTTTCTCCATCCCTTTGTTTTGAGTCTTTGTGTATCCTTGCATGTGAGATGGATCTGGATGTAGCATACCAATGGGTCTTGGCTTTTTTTGCTGGTCTGTGTCTTTGGATTGGGGGATTTAGTCGATTTAAATTTAGAATTAATAACAATATATGTGAGTTTGATACTGTCATTTAATGTTAGCTGGCTGTTTTGCCCATTAGTTGATGCAATTTCTTAATTATGTTGATGGTCTTTATTTTTTGGTATTTTTTAGAAAGGCTGATACTGGTTGTTCCTTTCTATTTGTAGTGGTTCTTTCAGAAGCTCTTGTAAAGCAGGCCTGGTGGTGATGAAATCTCTGAGTGCTTGCTTGTTCACAAAAGATTTTATTTTTCCTTCGCTTATGAAGCTTAGTTTGGCTGGATGTAAAATTCTGGGTTGAAAATTCTTTTCTTTAAGGATGTTGAATATTGGCCCCCACTCTCTTCTGCCTTGTAGGGTTTCTGCTGAGAGATCTGCTGTGAGTCTGATGGGCTTCCCTTTATGGGTAACCTGACCTTTCTCTCTGGCTGCCCTTAGTATTTTCTCTTTCATTTCAACCCTGGTGAATCTGGCGATTATGTGCCTTGAGGTTGGTCTTCTTGAGGAATATCTTTGTGGTGTTCTCTGTATTACCTGGAGTTGAATATTGTCCTGCCTTGCTAGGTCAGGAAAGTTTTCCTGAATAATATCCTGAAGTGTAGTTTCCAGCTTGGATTGATTCTCTTCATCACATTCAGGTATACCTACCAAACGTAGATTAGGTCTTTTCACATAGTCCCATATTTCTTGGAGACTTTGCTCGTTCTTTTTTATCCTTTTTTCTCTAATCTTTTCTTTTTGTTTTATTTCATTAAGTTGGTCTTTGACCTCTGCTTTCTTTTATTCTGCTTGATCAATTCGGCTGTTAAAACTTGTGCATAGTTCGCGAAGTTCTCGTGTTGTATTTTTCAGCTCCATTAATTCACTTATATTCCTCTCTAAATTGTGTGTTATTGTTAACATTTCATCAAACCTTTTTTCAAAGTTCTTAGTTTCTTTGCATTGGGTTAGAACAAGTTCTTTTAATTCCCAGAAGTTTCTTATCATCCACTTTTTAAAGCCTGCTTCTGCTAATGGAACACAGTCTTTCTCCATCAGGCCTTGTTCCGTTGCTGATGAGGAACTGTGATCCCCTGTAGAGGGAGAGGTGTTCTGATTTTGGGTATTCTCAGTCTTTTTAGGCTGGTTTCTTCCCTTCGTTATAAATTTATCCATCTGTGGTCTTTATAATTACCGTCTTTATAGTTGGATTTCTGAGTGGACGTCCAACTTGTTGATTCCCGGTGCTAGAATCTGAGCAACCCACTGTGCCGGCCAAAACAGCGGTGTTATGATTGATGGTGCTTTTCTGACTCTGCACCGAGAACTGCCGCACCAAGGCAGCGGCAAAACCGCCTCGCCGGCCACAAGAGTCGCGCTGGCGACCCGTGGGGCTCCTCTGCTGGGAATCTCCTGGTGCATGAGCAGCAAAAATTGATCTGAAAGTGTGGCGTCCGCTCGTTCTCTGCTCTTTCAGTGGGAGTTGCAATCCCGAGCTGCTAGTGATCAGCCAGCTTGGATCTCTCTCATGGAGACTTGGTCAGCTGTCAGTTACCCTAAAAACCATTTTAATAAAGTTGATCAGGCTAAAAAAAAGACAGAGCTTGCTTGCATCACAAACATCCTAGTGGCCACCATTCGTCTTCAGAAATGAGATCTGACAATGCACGCCACCTCCCAGAGGCCCCTGAGGTGACAGTGGCAGTCCTGAATTTGGTGTTAACATTTTCCGCGTGTGTTTGTACTTCTTTTTTTTTTTTTTTTTTTTTTTTGAGATGGAGTCTTGTTCTGTCACCAGGCCGGAGTGCAGTGGCGCAATCTCGGCTCACTGCAACCTCCGCCTCCTGGGTTCAAGTGATTCTTCCGCCTCAGCCTCCTGAGTAGCTGGGGCCACAGACACGTGCCACCATGCCCGGCTAATTTTTTGGTATTTTTAGTAGAGACAGGGTTTCACCGTGTTGGCCAGGATGGTCTTGAGCTCTTGACCTCGTGATCCGCCCGCCTCTGCCTCCCAAAGTGCTGGGATTACAGGCGTGAGCCACCACGCCCGGCCGTGTGTTTGTACTTCTAATGCCCAGGCTTATTCCTCCAAGTGATACAGACCACGCTCTGCAGTGGCACACGGGATATTGACACATATTACCTTTATGCATGGATGGATGTAGCTTCTGTCCATCTGTCTACCTGCCCATGTATGTATGTATCACTCTATCCATTCATATATGTATGTTATGTATGTCTGTATCTATCCCGGGACATATATACCTGTCTCTCCATCTATCCATGTATGTCTGTACCTACCTATCCACCTATCTATTCATGTATTCCGATACATACATACCTGTCTATCCATCTATCCATGTATATATTATGTGTCTAGCCTTCCATCCATGTACGTACGTAACTGTCTATCCACCTATCTATTCACGTGCGTACGTACCTGTCTATCCACCTGTCTGTTCACGTGCATACGTACCTGTCTATCCACCTATCTATTCACGTATGTACGTACCTGTCTATCCATCTGTCCGTTCACATGCGTATGTACCTGTCTATCCACCTGTCCACGTGCGTACATACCTATGATTCTCTTTCTTCTGTAGCTCCTTGCCTCGCCCACAGTGTGTGAGAATGGCATGCTCCCTGCGACGTGTGTCACTCCAGTTGATTCATGTATGGTTTCAGGGTTGTTGGGGCACACAGAGTACCAGCGGAATGCCATCCCTGGCTGGGCCACAGTGTCCATCCTATTGATGGAGCGTTGGGGCTGGGGTGGGGCTCCAGTTTTCTGCTAGTCTCCATAGCTGCTGAACACTCTCATGCAGGCACAAGGGGTTCCAGGGCAGGTACTGAGACACGGGTTTGTCGGGTCCCACGGCATGGCTGTCCTCGGCCTCCTGACACTGCCACAGCTCTCACCAAGGCCGCTCTGTGTCACCCCCCCACCACAGGCGTGGGAACCACCCTTCCACATTTCTGTGGTCCATCCTGTTTCCAGTTTGTGAATTGCCAGTTCCTGTTTTCCCCCTTTTCAGTGGGTTCTTGGCCTTTTCTTAATTAATGTGTTGAATTCTTTGAATATTCTGGATTCCAGCGCATAGTTGGCTCTATCCTCTGCAAAGCTTTTCTCCCAACCTGTGGCGTAGTCTTTTCACTACCTTATTGTGTCTTTTAATATACAGAATGTTCACAATGGAATGTAGAGTAATCTAGCAATCTGCTCTGTGCTCTCAGTGTTCTAATCCAGAAGTCATATTTCATACCAAAGTCATAAAGCCTTCTGTATTTTCTTCTGAAGGTTGTAAGGTTTTGTCTTAAGGTCTTTGGAGTAAGTTGTGACATAGAGATTCGGTTCTGTTTTCTTTCTCTACGTGGACATGAATCGAGTCCCTTCTCCCTCCTACAGGCTGTAATGCCACCCGGTCATCTGTTATGTGGCCACAGTCTCGTAGGTCTGGGCCTCGACTCTTCTCCATCCTGCTCATCTGCCCCGAGCCTGCCTGCACAGCCTTCGGGCATTTCAGCTTTGTGATCCATCTTTAGCCCCATGTTGCCCTTCAGAACACATCTGACTGTTCTCGGCTCTTGGCTTTCCCACGACACATTTTAGAATCAGCCCGTGATGCTCCACAGAAAACCTTACTGAGGTTGATGGCAGTTTCTTTCTTTCTTTCTTTTTCTTTTTATTTCTCTCTCTCTCTCTCTCTCTCTCTCTCTCCCCTCTCTCTCTCTCTCTTTCTTCTTTTTTTCTGAGATGGAGTTTCACTCTCTCACCTAGGCTGGAGTGCAGTGGCACAATCTCAGCTCACTGCAACTTCCGCCTCCCACGTTCAAGCAATTCTGCCTCAGCCTCCCGAGTAGCCGGGACTACAGGCATGCACCACCACGCCTGGCTACTTTTTTGTATTTTTAGTAGAAACAGGGTTGCACCATGTTGGCCAGGCTTGTCTCAAACTCCTGACTTCAAATGATTCACCTGTCTCGATCTCCTAAAGTGCTGGGATTACAGGAGTGAGCCAGATGGCAGTTACTTTCAATTTAGAGAGTAATTGGTGTAGGATTGACATGATTATAATACTGAGTCTTGCTATTTTTAAATTCTATTAGGATCTTTATGTTTTCAATAAAATTGTATTTTGTTGATAAGGGCTTTATACTACCATCTTTTAGATTTATCCTTAAGTACCTTTAAAATGTGCTGCAATGGTAGGCCGGGTACAGAGGCTCACACCTGCAATCCTAGCACTTTGGGAGGCCAAGGCTGCAGAATCACTTGAGGAGGAGTTCGAGACCACCCTGGGCAACAAATTGAGACTCGTGGTCTCTACAAAATTTTTTTAAATTGTTAAATGTGGGGCCCGGCACAGTGGCTCACACCTGTAATCCCAGCACTTTGGGAGGCCAAGGCGGGTGGATCACAAGGTCAGGAGTTGGAGACCAGCCTGGCCAACATGGTGAAACCCCATTTCTACTAAAAAAATAAAAATGAGCCGGGAGTGGTGGCAGGCCCCTGTAGTCCCAGCTACTTGGGAGGCTGAGGCAGGAGAGAATTGCTTGATACCGGGAGGAGGAGGTTGCAGTGGGCTGGGATCGTACCACTGCACTCCAGCCTGGGTGACAGTGTGAGACTCTGTCTCAAAAAAAAAAAAAAAAATGTTCAATGTGCTGCTGTGGTAAAGGCTACGGTTAAAAAAAAAAAAAAAGTGCACTTTGCAGTCATTTGTGTTTGTAAGCCTGAATGCTGCTAAATTCTGGATATTACTCTTGGCTCCCACATCCTCCCAGCTTCCTGTCCAACACACTCACTGGGTCGCGATCTGCCACGTGACTCTATCTGCCTCTCCTTTCCTGGCTCCCACAGCCTTCAGCTTTTTGACAGTTTATGTGGTCGAGGGGCATCCCTGCTATGTTGAAAAGTAAAGGTGATGGCAGGCATGATACAACAGAAATTTGAATGTAAGAGAACTGATTAGCTATGCATGACCCTGTGCTCCAACACTTGAACATTTCACTGAAATAGATAATTTCCTAGGAAAAATGAAATGCTCAAAACTGGATCTAAAAACAAGTAACCTTTCTATTGCCTCTTTGGGTGTCTTTTATAATTATTTGGATCATATTGGCCCCTTCTTAAAGGAAAATCAGGTAGAGTAACAACAACAAAAAAAGTGCCGCAGGTCACTGACCCTCCCCAGTTACCGTCCGAGAGGCTCCAGCAGACACACGGAGACCAGAGCCCGGCCAGGAGAGCCCCGCAGGGGACCGCTACCTGGCAGGACTTGACAAATACTACGCGCCTTTCTGTTTCCTTCCACTCCACTTTCACTCTTTCTCAAAATGAGGTTGGCCTTTTTACCCAAAAACTCTCATAAAGTCCTATCCCGCACTGTGGTTGGCCATTGTGGTTGAGCAGGAGGGGGTGTGTCCAGCCTGGGAAGTGAGCGCCTGCAGCTCTGAGTCAGCGTTTGCCTAAACACAATTTCTCATTGCCGATGCCCGCTCTCTTCTCATTCACCCTGTGTACCGAGGGAGACGGGCAGCGGTGCAAGCAAACTCTCTGCTCCCATCCATGCTGCAGCGCCGTCCTTCTGTGTGTTGACAGGCAGCATCAGCAGTACCTTCATGACAGCCAGTACCACGGCCTGGCGACAGAGAGAGACTTTGTCTCAACAAACAAAACACCTGCAGCTCCTACCCAACCATCAATAGGCAATATCCGGGAAGATTGTGACCCCACAGTACTCAGCCTGTGAGGAACCAGGGAGGGACCTGCGCACTAGGGGATCAATTGCTTGTCAAAACTGTGCTGGGTGTGCCTGCCTATCAGAAACCCGATCTTGCAAGACTGTCATTAAAAGTCTCACTTCGGCTGTTCTCGGGGTCTCTGAGTCCATTCCTTGTGTTTGACTGGGTGAGTTTCTCACACCCAGGCTGGAGTGCAGTCGTGCGATCTCAGCTCACTGCAACCTCTGCCTCCTGGGTTCAAGTGATTCTCCTGCCTCAGGCTCCCTAGTAGCTGGGATTACAGGCGTGCACCACCATGCCCAGCTAATTTTTGTATTTTTAGTAGAGAAGGGGGTTTCACCATGTTGGTCAGGCTGATCTCAAACTCTTGACCTGAGGTGATCCACCCTCTTCAGCCTCCCAAAGTGCTGGGATTACAGGCATGGGCCACTGTGCCCAGCCAAGAATTCTTTATATATTCTGGCTATAACTCCTCGTCAGATGTATCATTTGCCAATATTTTTTTCATTCTGTCAGTTGCCATTACTCTGTTGATTGAGTCCTCTGATGAGCAGAAGTGTTAAAGTGTGATGCAGTCCCCGCGGTCTGGCCTTTGTTAAATACGTGCTGGCAGCCGGAGGGACGGGTCAAAACCCTGCAGGAGGCTCTGTTACTTCTGGTGATGCATTGCTGAGCTGGGGCGTTCTGCGATCACATTTAACTGGCTTTTCTCGATTTCCCTCCAGCCTGAAACTCTTAGGTGTGGAGTTTATGAAAGTTCTTCATGGAAAAATATTGTCCTCAAGATTGCCAAAGCTGATGACCTCACCTGAAGGAAAGAGAGCATAGGGTAGGAACGCTGGCTCTTGGATGTCTTTCTTTGGGTCCCATGTCATGGGGGACAGAGTCAGGTTCTAATGTCGATTCTAAAAGAGAAAAACCCCATGTGAGAGAGTAAGCATTGTTGGTTTGCTAAAAGTAAGAAAAGTTTCTACTAGTCAGAGAGACCATCTCCTGCGGTTGCCCGGCTGTCCTTTGCACAGCCCTGCAAGGGCACGTGGAACTCCTGCTCCGTTCCAGGTCCTGGGCCAGGAGCTCCAGGCCACACCAGGGCAGGCATAGAGCAGCATTTCCCGCCCCCTTGCAGGGCTGGTGCTGCACCCACACACACCTTGACAGGCCAGGTAACAAGAGGCCTTTCTAGAAAGTCCCTGGGAAAGGCTTTTTCCTCCCAAACCAGCATTATACTTTGTATGTCTGTTGTGACAAGCACCTTTTCTCGATTTCTTTCTCAAAGTGGCAAATTGATGACAGGACAAATAAATCGTATTTTCTTTCTTTCTCTTTTTTTCTTTTCTTTTTTTGAGATGGAGTCTTGCTCTGTCACCCAGACTGAAGTGCAGTGGCACAGTTTCAGCTCATGGCAATCTCCACCGCCTGGGTTCAGGTTATTCTCCTAAGCCTCCTGAGTAGCTGGGATTATAGGCATGTGCCGCTAAGCCCACCAAATTTTTGTATTTTTAGTAGAAACAGCGTTTCACCCTGTTGGCCAGGTTGGTCTCAAACTCCTGACCTCAGGTGATCCACTTGCCTCAGAATCACCTGCCACAGTGCTGGGATTACAGGCACGAGTCACTGTGCCTGAACTTTTTTTTCTTTTCTTAATAGACAGGGTCTCACTCTCAATCACCCAGCCTGGGGTGCAGCGTTGTGATCCTAGCTCACTGCAGCTTCGAACTCTTGGGCTCAGCTGATCTTCCTGCCTCAGCCTCCCAAAGTGCTAGGATGGCAGGTATGAGCCATTGTGCCCCGCTAAATAGTGCTTTTGCTTCTCCATAACTCTGAAATGTAGAAAATACGAAAAAACCACTCATGGTCAAGCGGCGTGCCCTGCAAGACTCTCAGCCACATTGCCTCACAGGATCCGGGTTGGGGGTTTTTGATGCTGTCCATTCCACATGACCCCACAGCCCTCTGAACCAACTGATGGCCCGAAATGATTATCCCCATTCCAGATGGCACCTTATGGTACCTGAAAGTGACCTCTGGGCTGCGTGGCACGTGGTAATGTCCCCGTGGGCCATCCCTAAACCATGGTGAGGGTGATGTGAACCATGGCGCCCTCCAGGACATCACAAGGCCCCAGCACAATTGTGTGTGCTGTGACTCTGTCACTCATCTACTTTGAGTCTTCAAAGACATTGAATTGCCATTGTTCAGATACTTACATGCCTTTGGTTCCCACTCCTTCCTCCCCCTGATGGGAAGAAAGTTGGGGAGTGTGCACCCAGGAGATGCTGGGGCTGGGTCAAGCCCCTTTTCAGTCACTGGCATTCATAGTAGAGATCTGAGCTCTGCAAAGGCAGTGAGTCCAGAACATTCTTGTTTCCAGTGTATGTCCGCTGTGACCAGGAAGCTGCGCCTAAGTCTGACTCCAGCCACCCACACAAAGCGTGAGTCCAGGATGCTAGGAAGAGGGCAGACAATGACAACTCCCGGGAGGGCTCTGTGGACCAGGTGGGCTGTGGACAGTGTGGGCTCTATGGACAGGGCGGGCTCTGTGGACCAGGCAGGCTGTGGACAGTGTGGGCGCTGTGGACCAGTAGGGCTCTGTGGACCAAGTGAGTTGTGGACCAGGTGGGCGCCGTGGACTGGGTGGGCTATGGACTCGGCGGGCTGTGGACCAGGTGGGCTCTGTGGACCGGGTGGGCTCTGTGGACAGGGCGGGCTCTGTGGACCGGGCAGGCTGTGGACAGTGCAGGCGCTGTGGAATGAGTGGGCTGTGGACCGGGCGGGTGATGTGGACCGGGTGGGCTGTGGACCGGGCAGGTGCTGTGGACTGGGTAGGCTCTGTGGACCAGGCAGGCTCTGTGGACAGGGCTGGCTCTGTGAACCGGGTAGGCTATGGACTGGGTGGGCACTGTGGACTGGGTGGGCTATGGACCGGGCAGGCTGTGGACCGGGCGGGCGCTATGGACCAGGCAGGCTCTGTGGACAGGGTGGGGCTCTGTGCTGGGCTCTCCTGGCAGATGATGCTGTAGTTAATTAATCCTCTCAAGAACATGTGAGAAGAGGGTGTCATTACCTTAGAGATGGAGGACCTCCTGAGCCTCCATCAGATAAGCAGCTGCCCAGCTGTAGAGAACTGAAAATGAAGCTCAACTTGTCGGCTTTCCCCATCAGCTGCCTCCCACTTCCTCCACCCGCTCTGTCTCTGCAGAAAACATCAAGAATGCAAATCCACACAGCCCCTTGGCCAGCTCATTTGCACATACACATTCACCTTGGGGGTCTCTGGGGTGTCTTGGATGCAGACCTCCACCACTCACACCCTCACATCTGTCTATCTAAGGGTCAGGCCATGCGGGAGTGCCTGGGCTGGCCTGATGGGGATGCGGCACCAGCTAAGTCATGGCGGGAAAACGGCAGGGAATCAGCAAATGTCTATTCCTTCCTTCCTTTGCATTTTCTTGTACAACAGCAAACGATGCCAAGATTTTTCCGTGCTTCCCCTATTATCGGCTGATTTACGGCCTCCCTCCCAAGGTTCCTATGTTGAAGTCCTAATTGCCCAATCCCTACCCCACATGGCTGGATTTGAGAGAGGGTTTTTTTTTTTCCTTGAGACAGAGTCTTGCTCTGTTGCCCAGGCTGGAGTGCAGTGGTGCAATCTCAGCTCACTGCCACCTCTGCCACCTGGGTTCAAGAGATTCTGGTGCCTCAGGGTCCTAAGTAGCTAGGACTACAGGCGCACACCACCACACCCACCTCATTTTTTGTATTTTTAGTAGAGATGGTGTTTCACCATGTTGGCCAGGCTGGTCTTGAACACCTGACCTCAAGTCACCTACCTGCCTTGGCCTCCCAAAGTGCTGGGATTACAAGGGTGAGTCACCACTCCCAACCGAGAGAGTGTCTTTAAACAGGTAATTCATTCAAAATGGGATCATGAGGGTGGGCCCTAATCCGGGGTGACCGGCGTCCTATAAGGAAAGGAGATTAGGGCCTAGCAAGGTGGCTCCCAACACTTTGGGAGGCCAAAGCAGGAGGATTGCTGGAGCCCAGAAGTTCGAGACCAGCCTGGGCAATACAGGTGAGACCCCGTCTCTACAAACAATTTAAAAAATTAGCCAGGTGTGGTGAGGTGCACCTGTAGTCCCAGCTACTTGGGAGCCTGGGAGGTTGAGGCAAGAGGATTGCTTGAGCACTGGGAGTCTGGGGCTTCAGTGAGCCATGACTGTGCCACTGCACTTCAACCTGGGCAACAGAGCAAGATCCTGTCTCTAGAACTAAAGAGAGAAAAAGGAGAGGAGATTAGAACACAGGCATGCACAGAGGGATGACCCTCAGAGGACACGGAGAGAAGACGACCATCAGCAAGCGCAGCAGAGGGGCCCCAGAAGATGGAACCCTCCCCACACCTTGATCCCAGACTTCCAGCCCGCAGAATATGAGACAATAAAAGTCTGCGGTGAGGCCACCGGCCTGCGGCGCTTTGTGATGGCAGCCCCGGGAGACCAGCACAGCTGCCCGTTCCCCACTTCCCTCTCCCAGCTGCAGTCTGTCACTCTCAGCGCGAATGCGAAGCTCCGGCAAGACTGACTGGACGATGTTGGTGAGTGGGCGTGAGCCACCAGCCTGTATGCGGTTCTGCGCTCTTTATTGAAATGCCACTTGTAGCCCTCTGCTTCCCGGAGCTCTTGGCAACAGCTCAACTTTATGTTCCAAATAGGAAAAGGCCGCTTGATTTAAAGCCTCAGAATTCATTAGGCGTTACCTTGATTTATGGGAAAATAATACTAAATGGTTGCATAACAATGGCCCTCTGCTCATCTACGTGTGGCCTGGGACTCATAAAACCGGCGCATTCACCTCTGCGGCGATGACATCAGCTCGAGCCAGCCCTTCTCTTCCACAAGGGAAACGTGTTACATTGTTCCAATTGTACCTTCCCTCCGTGAAGGCTCGTGTTAAGTGATTCCAAAAAATGACTGTGTATATTTTCTCTGGGGAAGTTCTTGTATATTATTTTAGCTGGGAACATCTCTCGCACACAATTACTAATCAGAAGTGAAAATCAGTTATCCCCGGCCCAGCTGGCGGATCTGATGCAGCCCCGGGCGCAGCCCACGTGGGGCAGGCGCTCCTGTTCCGTGACTTTGGGGCAGGCCGAAGGAGCCTTCGAGAGGCTGCAGAAGGAAGCCCGGCTTGGGGCCGTTCCTGTTTTGTCTCACTGGAATTCAAAGATATTTGTTAATCCTTTCCCCCACTTGAGTTGAGAAGGCCTGGAACGAGGTTTCACAAGCTGTGCTCTGCAGAGCTCCTGGGGAAACCTGCTCAAAAGAATGACTTCTCAAGAGGGGAACTCATATTTGCTTGTTTTCCCCCACCCCTAATTTCCGAGGGAAGGCTAATCTTTAGAAACACAGAACCTTTGGAGGCCAATAAAATTGAGAGCAAGAGAAGCAAGATTGTTTCATTGTTGCCACCATTAAAGAGAGTTTGTTTTCACTGGGTTTCTTTTTCCCTTCAGGAAGGCTCTGGGTAAGAGTCCTGATAAATATTCTTGCACCCCAGGTTCTGGCTTTCCCCCCATTGTTTCAGTTGCCTTTTTAATCACCACGATCTCAGTCAAGGTCAGTGCTGCTCTGTTTCATGTACTGGTGCCCCGCCTGCCCGCCTCTGCCCCGGATTCCCCTGGGGACGCGTGCGGCCCCAGGACCACCCTTCCGCGTCACAGTCACACTGAGTAACCCTGAAGTCAGCATGGGGTGGCAGCACTCAGAATTTCCCAGCCTCTTCTTGGATGACCGGGGGCCTCTTTGCAGGGTTTGCTGAGGCCCGGCTGAGGTGAGAGCCCTTGGCAGCCCCAACTGTGTCTGACCACAGGGGAAGCACTTAT
The DNA here is from genome assembly GCF_009761245.1 of Sapajus apella. NCBI lineage: Eukaryota > Metazoa > Chordata > Mammalia > Primates > Cebidae > Sapajus > Sapajus apella. Next base: position 303,168 of record NW_022437138.1, read on the forward strand.
GATGCAGCTGGATCCCATCACAGAAACGGAGACCAGAGGCAGAAGTGACATTACAGAGTGGCCGAGGGCGCTGCCCTTGGGCGCTAAGTCAGGGTTGGGGTAGCAAAGCATCCTATAGGGGCCTGAAATGCTTCTCAGTGCACCATGGCAGTGAATTGTATGGGACTTTTGGGGCCGGGAGAACTCCAGACAGAAGGGGAGTTTAGGCAATGAAAGGGAGTGAAGGGCTGGGCCTGGTGGGGTGAGGTCCCCTTCCCAGGAGAGGTGGCCCTGCCCCAACAGCTTCCAGATGGAGCCTTCAGGGACCTGGAGGAGGCAGGACCAAGCCCTCCACCCTCCCTGCCCTTCACGCTCAAGCTCACCTGCAGGGCTGACTTCTTACTTACTAAGGGCTGGGAGAGTTTAATTCCAAAGCAGAGGAGGATGACTGGAGAAACGGGTGCCTGGTTGAGTCACTCTGGGGGGCTCAGCATTGGAATCCCTCTGTTACCTCCTGGAAGCAGAAGTGGGGGTGTCTGGGGGTGCCCAGGCCCCTCCAATGATGAGGAGCCCAAACCCCATAACATGCCTTTGCCCCTCCACACCCTTCCTGCTGGCAGCCCCGCCCCACACCCCTCCCCTATCTGACCCGAGTGTGCTTGTGTGTGTGCATGTGTGTGTGCATGTGTGTGTGTCTGCCCCCTTCCAGACCTCCCAAGACAGCTCTGGCAGTCCCAACTGCCAAGGGTCAAGTAAAATTCCTCTAGAATTGACATTTTTCACATAGAAACATTCCTTTATTTTCAGTAGTTAGGGCTGTCAGCGAGCCCTCTTAAAAGAGGTCAGGTGTCCTGCTTTTGTTAAAATGATGTTGTCTTTTAACTCTCAGAGAAGAGGAAAAATATCTCTCCCCAGCTGGCATGCTGGGGCACAGATCACTGAAGCCAAGGCTTTGGGCTCTTTGGGGTACTGGAGGCCAGAGGAAGGGAGAAGGGGTAGCAGGGCAGCATGCTGTGTGCACGTAGTGCTCCAGGGACCCAGCGTCAGGAACCGCCCGTGTGCCCACCGCAGGGCTGTGCAGAGGAGAAAGGAGCCTAGGCGGGAGGGGAGTCTGCCTCCCATTCTGAATGCTTTCTGGTGCTCCAGGGAGAAGGGTTTCTTACCCGAGATGTGGCGTACATTTAGAACTGTTGCTCAGAACTGTCTGATCCTAGATCTTTTAACCAAAGTACAGAACCTTTGCTCCAGGGAAAATACAGGCTTGTGAGAGCCTCTGTTTGCCACATTTCATTCACTAACCCACTTTGTTGTGTGTACGTTTCTATTGAAAGAATTTAATATATATTATTGCTTCTTTAATGTTGTATTCATGACCAGCAGCACCAGACCTCTTGCCTGAACACAGCTCATCTAACACACGTGTTTTCCCCATAAGCTCATTGCACCTCCACCCCCTTTTTTTTTTTTAAAGAGATGGGGGTCTTTTTCTGTCACCCAGGCTGGAGGGCAGTGGCACGATCACAGCTCACTGCAGCCTTGACCTCCCGGGCTCAAGTGATCACCCATCTCAGCCTCCCAAGTAGCGGGGACCACGGGCACACAACACCACACCCGGCTCATCATAGCCTGCTCGTGCTTAGCAGTGCCAGACAGCCCTCAAGGTCTTTACTTATAAAGTAGAGATGTCAGAAGCACCTGAACCAGAGCAACCCCATCTTGAACAGGAGTTAGGCAAAATAAGGCTGAGACGTACAGATGGTTAGGCATTCCTTTTTCTTTTTTGAGGTGAAGTCTCACTCAGTTGCCCAGGCTGGAGTACAATGGTGCAATCTTGGCTCACTGCAACCGCCACCTCCCAGGTTGAAGCAAGTCTCCTGCCGCAGCCTCCCAAGTAGCTGGGATTACAGGTGCGCCCGACCATGCATGGCCAATTTTTGTATTTTTAGTAGAGACGGGGTTTCGCCATGTTGGCCAAGCTGGTCTCGAACTCCTGACCTCAGGTGATCTGCCCACCGTGGTCTCCCAAAGTGCCCGGATTACAGGTGTGAGCCACTGCACCTGGCCTCCTGGTTAGGCGTCCTAAGTCACAGGATGAGATAGGAGGTTGGCACAATACACAGGTCACAAAGACCTTGCTGATAAAACAGGTTGCAGTAAAGAAGCCAGCTAAAACCCACCAAAACCAAGATGGGGATGTCATTCTCACTGCTATACTCCCACGAGTGTGTACAAATGCCATGGCAAAGTCAGGAAGTTACTCTGTACGGTCTAGAAAAAAGGGGAGACATGAATAACCCACCCCTTGTTTAGCATATAATCAAGAAGTAACCATAAAAATAAGCAACCAGCATCCCATGGAACCGTTCTTTATTCCTTCGCTTTCTTAATAAATTTGATGTTACTTTACTCTATGGACTCATGCTGAATTCTTTCTTGCCCGAAATCCAAGAATCTTCTCTTGGGGCCTGAATCGGGACCACTTTCTGGTAACAGAGACAGCAGGGCAATGGCCAAAGGCCAAATGAGACAGTAGGTAGCGTGCGGAGGCGGCAGGAGGTGCCCAGGGGAATCCCCAGCCCACCCCCAGAGACTGGCCTGACACCCAGGCCTCACAGGCTTCAGGCCTGGACTCCACCAGCAAGCCCCAGCCCTAAGCACCCCGGGTGTGTGTGTGGGGGGGGCCTCCCGTCAGCACACACAGGGCTCTGCCACACCCCTGCTGCACACAGCCTCTGCACCCTGGACCGCATGCTGGAACCTGGGCATCAGAGCCATGGGCTGGGCTTGGCAGGATGCACCTCCCAGTGACGGTGTGGCCACTTCTCCTGTCCTCCCCTGGCTCTGATGACACTGTGAAGCAGGAAACCAGGGTCCTGAAGGGACCTCTAAAGATACAGTGCGTTCAGGGACCCTGCCTGGGGTGAGAGCAGCTGGAGGTCTTGTGGTGATCATCTTGGGCTGCCCAGGTGAAGGTGTTTCCCCGACAGCACTGGCCACAGAGGAGGCCTCTTTGCTGCCACCAGTCCCATGGCCCTTCACCTTTCCCTCCCGCCACCTGGGCCAGCCCCAAGAGTCTCAGAGGGAGGTCCCCGTTGCTACCAGGTAACCCCTGCTCCTGTCTCTGGCATGGAGCAAAGTCGCCCTTGCTATCAATTTAACACAGATGAAAGATCGTGCCTGTTCCCATTCCCACCACCTGGATATCCTCCTCTCCTGGACCCCACAGCCTGCATGGGGGGATCATCTGCAGAAGTGGACCTTGCCTCCCTGGAGGACCCACTGGTGACCCATCCTCCCTGGGGTCTGCTATTCTACTGACCTGGGCATGCACACTGCTGACCTCCTGACCGACTGTTTTAGGAGGATCATTCCTTTCCCAGCCTCTTTTCCCTGCCAATGCTCTGGAGCAGGGATCCCCAACCCCTGGGGCCACAGGAATGGGCTGCGCAGCAGGAGGTGAGAGGCAGGGGAGCGAGGCTTCATCTGTGTTTGCAGCCAGGCCTCGTTGCTCACACTACCCCTGAGGTCTGCCTCCTGTCGGATCAGCAGCGGCATTAGATTCTCATGGGAGCACAAACCCTAGTGTGAACTGTGTGTGTGAGGGGTCCAGGCTGTGTGCTCATGAGAATCTAATGCCTGCTGATCTGTCACTGCCTCCCATCACCCCCAGATGGGACCATCTAGTTACAGGAAGACAAGCCCAGAGCTCCCACTGAGTCTACATGATGGTGAATTGCATAGTTATTTCATTATATATTATAATGTGATAATATTATAATGATAATATGCTAACAATAGAAGTAAAGTGCACAATCAATGTAATGCACGTGAATCATCCCAAAACCACCACTCACCTCGGTCTGTGGAAAACTGTGTTCCACAAAACCAGTGTCTGGTGCCAAAAGGCTGAGGACATCTGCTCTAAGGCATTGCAGTCTTTAATGTTTCGGGGTACCATGGCCCCTTACATAGCCTGATGGGCCCTATGGACCCCTTAGAACTGCTGAAGTGTGTTGCTTTCAGAGATGGAGGAAATGCTAACTTAGTGAAAATAAAGACGCATTTTCTCACATCCAAGCTCCTGAGTGCCCTGAATGTCGTCCATGGGGCCCTTGGAGAAGCCCTGGGACAGGGATGTATGTACAGATTGACAGTCCAGAGTTGCCACCAGGGAGAAGCAGGTGCAAAGCACGGGCTCAGCCAACAGGGTCTACTTCCTCCACCCCCCGAGCCCATCTTCTGCTTCATTTTGCCAAGACTCTGCCTTGACTCAGGGTTGGAACAGGATGCCAGATGGCAAGATGGGCTTATGGGCTGGATATTCTGTTGGGTTGGGGCAGAGCCCATGGCACCTGTAGGAACTTTGACAGGGAAGCGGCAGGGGTGGGAGCAAACCCGTTCTGAAAGTATATGAGCACTATGGCATGAAGGGCACCCCCAGGCGGTGTCCAGGCCAGCTTTGCCGTCTCTGGGAGAAGGGAGCCTGGCAGAACTGAGGAGGCTCCATGGCACCAGGCCTTGTCCCTCTTGGGCCTGGGCCTGATGCTCCCCAACGGTCTGTGCCAGTCCTGGGACCACTGCTGCCAGCTGCCTGTCTTCCTCCAGTGTGCAGAGTCTCTTGCCAAGCTGGGTGGGACGATGCCAGCCCCTAGGCCTTGAGGCTCTCTTCCTGATAGAGCACCACTATTTGGAAGGGGTATCTGTTGTGGTCATTTAAAAAAAATCATGGTAAAATATACATTAAATTTACCATTCTTTCTAACCATTTTAAAGTGCACAGTTCTGGGGTGTTACGTTATTAACACTGCTGTACAGCCAGCACCACGGCCCATCTCCAGCAGGTCTTCATCCTCCTCAACTGAAACTCTGTGCCCACTAAACTCCCCACGTCTTCCTCTCCCACCTCTGGTAACCACGATTCTACTTTTTGTCTCTGGGCATTTGACCACTCATATAATTGGAGTCATGCGATGTTTGGGTCTGACTGGTTTTACTCTGCAGAATGTCGTTTTGTCTATGTGGTGGCCTGCGTCAGAAGTTCCTTCCTGTCCAAGGCTGAAGGACACTCCACGGTAGGCTTCTTTTCCACTCATCGCTGGAGGGACACTGGGTGGCTCCCACGTTTTGGCTGTTGAGAATAAAGCTGCTGTGAATGAGGTGGTTAGAAGGGGGCTTTTAGAAGCGTGAAAGATGCCTTCGGGAATTTTAATTTCAGCTCCCACAAATGAGTGACGTTAGTCTTTCTATGCCTGGCTTATTTCGCTTAACATAAGGATCTCCAATTCCACCCATGCTGTTGCACGTGCCAGGGTCTCACTCTTTTTCATGGCTTTGTAGTCCTCCACTGTGTATCTGTACCACGTTGGCTTTATCCATTCGTCTGCTGATATTGGATACCTTGTTATTATTGACGGTAGTCACCCTGCTGTGTAACAGATCTCTTTTTTATTGAGATTTCAGAGTTGTACATTATTTTGGGGGCATATGTGATTTTGATGCAGGTATATAATGATCAATCAGGGTCATTGGGAAATCAATTTCCTTAATTTTTTTTTTCTGCATTGGGAACATTCCAATTCTAGTTATTTTGAAATATACAGGCCAGGTGCAGCAGCTCACACCTGTAATCCCAGCACTTTGGGAGGCTGAGGCGATGGGTCTCCTGAGGTCATGAGTTTGAGACCAGCCTAGCCAACATGGTGAAACCCCATATCTGCTAAAAATACAAAAATTAGCTGGGATTGGTGGCAGGCGCCTATAATCCCAGTTACTCAGGGAGCTGAGACAGGAGAATCTCTTAAACCTGGGAGGCAGAGGTTGCAGTGAACCGAGACTGCGCCACTGCACTCCGGCCTGGGTGCCAAGAGCAGAAACTCCATCTCAGAACAAAACAAAACTCCAGAAATATACATTATTGGTAACTATAACCTTCCTACTCAATTTTCAAATACTAGAACTTCTTCCTTCTACCTATGTTTTTTATCCCTTGTAATCTCTCTTCTCATGGGAGGAGTGTGGACCTGATGGTGCGGGGTGGAAACCTGCCCTTTGTTGGAACCAGGATTAATATCACTGCACAGGAGCTGAAGGTTCCCAGCTGGCAACATCTACCCTTGGCTGTGCACCGAAGAGCCCAGGGCTGCTGGTTCCCAGTTGTCCTGGCAGAGCGCCTCTGGGGAGGGTGGTGAGGGGAAGAGGAGATGCATTCTGCAGCGAGAACCATCAGAGTAGGGGCGGGGAGTCTCCTGCATCTCCTAATTGCCTGAATGTCATGTGACCGGCCAGTGTGCTCCCAGTATTCCACAGGGAAGTCATCCAAAGCGAGGCGGCACCTCGAAGCCCTCAGGTGGAGAGGGGGATGGAGGCCAGAGGCCCCAGACATTTGGAATGGGAGAGGATGGAAAAGGGAAACAGAAGTGCCCCTTCCCCCGTCTTATTGTGGGGAATTGGTAAAACCACTGCGGTGGTTTCCTGGCTCCTCTGAATCTTTGTAGAATCTGTCCCCCCCTTCCCCCCCTCCCCCGTAACTCCATCCCATCCAGCCGCGGTCACGGTGCCTGTTCTGCAGGATGTGTGTGCTGACCACAAGGGGACCTCACAGAAGGGGACCCTGGGGACCCCAGGTTCTCCCCCCTTGCTGAGGACAAGAGAGCCCCCCTCCCCGCTAATGGTGCAGGGTCTGCAGGGACCTTAAGTCGTATTAGCATGGCCTAGAACAAGAGCGACAATTCAGAACCTCCAGCTCGCGTGATGCAGCCACCGAGGTGGCTGAGTGTGGCCGCCTTGCAAAGGCCTGGGCCCTCTTTAACGGGTGCTTGCTGCCCTCTAGTGGAGAGATGAGGAACAGGGGCGGGCGAGCTTGCTCAGGGACACCTACCAGGGAAGGGCGGTTTGCAGAGGTGTCCTGCGTAGCAACGTGCACCGTTTTGGTATATATGTGGGTACAGGTGCTGCGGGTATGTGAAATGAATTACAGCCTTGTTATGGGTTTGACTGTGTTCCCTCAAATTCACTTGAAGCCCTCAGCCCGGCTCCCTTAGAATGTGGCTGCATTTGGAGACAGGGTCTATTCAAGAGCTGAATAAATAACATGCGGCCATTAGTGTGAGCCCGAATCCCATAGGACTCCGTGTTCCTTTTTCTTTTCTTTTGCTGTAACATCTAAAGTGAGATTTATTTGCATTAATCTTGCAGAACATTTGCTGCAACTCAGGTAAAAACAGGTAAATATTCACAATACGTTAAGTCTAGATCGCAGAAAGGTATTTCAACTAAAATACATCAGTCCTCACATCTGAAATCACTTAGACCCTACTGATGTATTTGGAAGCGGTTCTGTAGACATGCTTTAAGCTGACGGTACTCAATGTTTTCAAGGGTCTGGTGAACCCAGTTCTCTCTTGTTCAGCAGCGCCTCATTTCCTCTACATAAAGCTCAGTCTCCAGTTCCACTACCGATGCCTACTTTACATACTGTGTCGGTAACACATAGGTGATTATGTTACGAAAGGCCTTTACACCACCCTGTTCAAATGTAACAGCTGGTTTCGGTCACGTTCCAGGAGCAAGGGAACTGCCTCCAACAATTCTCAGATTGATAAATTTGATTTTCCAAGTATCCTCCACAAAACAGCAGCAGTGAGTCCAAAAATTCGTTAAGAAATACACAAGCACGTGTTCCCTCCATGGGCAGTCCCAGCAGTTCCAACCATCACCAGCCCATGAAGAAAAGCAGCACATTTAAATCCACGTGACTCTAGGTTGGGGCTGACAAAAAAATTCTTTTACTAGTGACAGCAAATGGAGGCTCATGATTTATGCCCCACAGTAGTCCATTACTTTTATTTTTTATTATTTTTATTTTTATTTGCGAGACAGTCTCACTAAGTTGCCCAGGCTGGAGTGCAGTAACATGATATCGGCACATTGCAGCCTCTGCCTCCTGGGTTCAAGTGATTCTCCTAGCTCAGCCTTCCACATAGCTGAGACTACAGCTAGGTGCCACCACACCTGGTTAATCTCTGCATTTTTAGTAGAGACGGGGTTTTACCATATGGGCGAGGCTATACTCCATCTCCTGACTTCAGGTGGTCTACCCACCTCACCCTCCCAAAGTGCTGGGATTCCAGGTGTGAGCCACCACGCCCAGCCTAGTCTATCAAGTTTCCTTCTGACTTGTTATAATACAATCTAAACAGGACATCATGCTGGAAGTGCCGTGGTTCCCTTTCATCTTGAGGTGGTCCCCAGAAAGAATTCTGAAAACTAAGAAGTCCAAAGACACAATGACAGAATTCTCCCAGAAAACTAAAATCAACATTTTCAAGGATAAGCGCTGTGGCTCACGCCTATAAAGCCTGCACTTTTTTGGAGAAGGCAGGGCGACCACCTGAGATTGGGAGTTCAGGACCAGCCTGATCAACATGGCAAAACCCTATCTCTACTAAAAATACAAAATTAACCAGGTGTGGTGGCACACGCCTATAATCTCCAACTATTCGGGAAGTTGAGGCAGGATAATATCGAACGCAGAACGCGGAGGTCGTGGTGAGCCCAGATCGTGCCATTTCACTCCAGCCTGGGCAAGAACAGCGAAACTCCGTCACAAAAGAGAAAATAAAACCAACCTTTACACTTTTTAATTTTTTGCCTGCTGTTGAAAGAGCTCGATGTCCCATGCTTTGTAATTGGCTCTGGTGTTTCCTTCTACTTTGGTTGTGGTTGCTTTCGGATGCTGGTTAAGATTGTTTTTAGAAACCAGAGGTGTTGCCCAGTACCTAAATGTGACTTCTCAGTGGTTGTTCTTACACGGCCGGTGGTCTCCTGCCCTTTGTCCATTCACACTGCAAGAATAGCGCTTCAAATCCTCAAATCAGAAAGCACTGCCCAGGACATTCTATGGAGAATACCTGCAAGCAGCACTGTCATCAGAACCACTTCCTCCCTCCCTCCCCAGGGGCAGGCTGCCCAAGGCCTAGCTCTGCAATGGGGAAGGTTCCCACGTCCGCCTTGCAGTGGGGGCAGCTCGCTTTTTCCGTGGGCTGCTTCTCAAACCTCCAAGGCAGGCATACAGACGCAGACTGTAAAGTCCAACCCCATGGCAGTGTGGAAAGAGGCATGCCTACAGCTTGTGCAGCCCCACTGGATGTGTGTTACGGGATGCTCATTTAGTTTTAGATCCTCTATCTCGTCACAAAAACAGAGAGCTTGCTGTAGACCAAGTGCTAGCCTTCAACCCCACGGCAGTGTCTTGGGATACACATTTAGAGCTTTTGGAGCGCCCCAGGGCGAGCGCCACACAGAGCCCTCTTACAAAGATGGCTTGTACGAAACAGCTCAATGAGACCCCGCACCTTGCCACAAGGACGGACAGCCTTCCGGATCGCAGGTTCTGGCCTGCACCCCCGTGGCAGTGTGTCTGTTCGCCGTTTGTGGAGCCCCGGTAGACGTACGTTACAGTATTTTAGTTTTGCCGCCTACAGGCGACTTAACCAGCTCAATTGGACCCTCTATTTTGTCGCAAGGACAGAGGGCTTTCTGAATCGCGAGTTCTCGCCTTGCTGTACCAGCAGAACGGGCCAAGCCCGGCCTGGGTGCAAGGTTTTATTCACCGAAGTAACGCTCAGTAGATGGGAGATGCCAGAAAAGACATGGCTTTCCGCTGGAATTGGGCCACTCCAGAGCCCAGGCGCTCCTCCGACTGCCCCAGCCCGCCAAGCTCTGCGTCACTCCGTGGTCAAGGGCTCGCCGCTGCCGGTCCCTGTCGGCTCCTCCCGCCGCTTGGGAGTTCCGCTGACGACGCGCTCCCGTCGTCGTACAGCCGCCTCTACTACTACTTTGCTAGGATCTCGCGCTTTTATAGGCACAGGATGGGGGCGTGGCCATCCAGGGCGCCTTGGAAGACGTAACATTTGGGCAGGAAGTGCCTGTCCTCACCTAGGTCCAGGGGGTGGAGCCTTAGTCAGGGACCACGCCCTCTATACCCGCACTTCCCTTCCCCGCTTCCGCTTCATTTAAAGGGACCATGCTCCTCCCTTCTCAACACTTCCATGTTAGTTACAGAGCCGTGGTTCGACCGGGTTCTGCCTCAGCAGGTTCTGGGACTAACTGGGTGCTAGGCCTCATACCCTCTCCACTCCCAGGCTCCGGTGACCTGGGGTCAGCCTGAGGCTTGGGAAGGGGTGGCTGCCTTCCATGGGACAGGTCTGCCCTTACATTGGTGGTCTTTGGGCTGCACCAGGTGGTTGGTGACAGTGTTGCTCAGGGCTATGATCTCCTCACTATCCAGTAGGCCGAGTAGGTTACGGCAGCCCTCCATCTCTGGAGAGCTGGGTGCTAACATCTAACCCCCCGGGACAGAGGGCAAGGACAATGGCAATAACGTCACCCCTATGGCTCACCAGGCCCACGCCTTGACAACAGACAACAGAAGTCATGGCGGGTGTTCTTATAAGAAGAAGAGATTAGTCCTGTAATCCCAGTGCTTTGGGAGGCCAAAGTGGGAGGATCACTTGAGCCCAGGAGTTTGAGACTAGCCTGGACAACATAGTGAGATCCCATTTCTACCAAAAAAAGTAGCCAGGTGTGGTGCTGTGCACCTGTAGTCACAGCTACTCAGAAGGCTGAGGTAGGAGGATCACTTGTGCCCAGGAATTCAAGACCAGCCTGGGGAATATAGCCTGGGACTATGCCTATAGTCCCAGCTACTTGGGAGTCTGAGGTGGCAGGACCACCTGAGCCCTGCAGTGAGCTATGATCATGCCACTGTGCTGCAGCCTGGGTGACAGAGCAAAACCCTGCCTCGAAGAAGGAGAAGATATTAAGACCCAGACAGGCACAGAGAAAAAGGGAGAACAAAGGCAGAGAACGGCCATCGACAAGTCAGGGAGAGAGGCCTGAGAAGGACCAACCCCGCCCATGCCTTGATCTCGAACTTCCAGCCTCCAGGACTTCGAGGAGTAGGCTTCTGTTGTCGATGCTGCCCAGCCTGTGGTACTTGTCATGGCAGCCCCAGCAGGCGAACACACACACACAGATTCTGTCCTTCAACAGCCAGCATCCATAGCTAAATCACAACTGAATGGCAGTGGTGAGCAAGACTTGGTGGCCCTTGCCAGCTTCCAAACGTCCAGCGGTTTGTGTGTGCAGCCTCAGGCAGCGGTGCCAGGGACACAGCTATTCCTAGCCCAGGAAACCCAGGGGAAGAGGCTCCGCTGCCAGCCAGGAGCCCAGATGATCCCAAAGCCTAACGACGTAAGCCCCAGGCTTCCCAGGGGAGGGACAGAACCTTGTAAAAGCAAGAACTTCTGACAAGGTGAGCCGGGTGAGGAAGGTTTTGATTTTGGTTTCTCCTGGATTCTCTATAAAAACAGAGGGAGCAACCAGGACCCAAGTAGTGAAACCAAAGTGTCCCCAGTGAGGGAGGCCGTGGCCTCCGGGCAAATCCATGAGGTGTTGGCATCTGTGGTTGGGGGGGGTTCCTGGGGGAGGCTGGGGGAAGAATGGTCATGGCAGCGGGAGGGGGAGGGGAAGATAACACCAAGCGAGCAGAATAAGGATGCAGGAAAGGGAGACAGTGGACGCTGGCAGGCTGCAGAGAGGGGGCACCCGCCTGGAAGTTTAAGGATGGAAATTGAAGGTCGAATCCTATGCAAAGGATTATAAGTGTATTTGAAGAAAAAAGAAAATAGGACGAATCATGTAAAGCATGCTGGGGAGACTTGTCTACAAAATTAATGAAAACTACGCCCTAATCATGTCCAAAAGAACTTTAAACAGATAAACTGATACAAGATACGTGACAACACACATACATTTCTCTGAACTTAAAACTTTTTAAAAATCCAAAGCGAATACAAGAGTTTAGGGAAGGGTTATAATGAACATTTCAATATCATTTCAGAGGTGAACATTAAACCAGAAGAAAGGAGCGAATAAACAGACAAGGGCCTAAGAGAAATAGAAGGTGAAAAGAAAGAAAATCTTTGAGTCATAAAGAAAAGAGAACACATAAAATCTCACTGCAGACCAGCACTAACAGAAGAACATTTCAACTTGATGACAGGGAACACTAATTTTGAATCTTGATTAAGTGAAAAGTTTCTCCTGTACACAGAAAACGAATTTCAAGGATCACAAGTGTTGGTGAGGTTGTGGGAAATTAGAACCTTGTGCACTGTTCGTGGGAACGCAAAATGGCACAGCTACCGTGGAAAACAGAATGGGGAATCCTCAAAAATTAAAAATAGGGCTGGGCACAGGGGCTCATACCTGTAAACCTACCACTTTGGGAGACTGAGGCGGGAGGATCACTTGAGGCCAGGAGTTCAAGGCCAGCCTGGGCAACGTAGTGAGACCCTATCTCTGCAAAAGGAAAAAATAATTAGCCAGACAGGGTGATGTGCACCCGTGGTCCCAGCTACTCAGGAGGCTGAGGCAACAGGATCACTTGAGCCAAGGGGTTCGATTTTGCAGTGAGCCACAATCGTACCACTGCACTCCAGCCTGGGTGACAGCAAGACCCCGTCTCAAAAAAATAGATACAACTAGAACGACCACGTGATGCAGCAATTTCACTTGTGAGTACACCTGAAACGTTCGCAAAGCAAGGTCTCCAGGAGACATCTGCATACCCACGTTCACAGCAGCATCATTCACAACAGCCAGCCTGACTTGGGTTGTTTGGGATGGAGCAACTGAAGTGTCTGTCAACAGATGAATAGATAAACAAAATGTGATCTATACGTACACCGAATGTCCAGCCCTGAAATGAAAGGAACTCTGATACATGCCATAACATTGATGAACCTTGAGGTCACTATGCTCAGTGAAATAAACCGGTCACACAAAAAACAAATACTGTATGATTCCATTCAGATGAGGTGCCCCGTGGAGTCACAGCCATAGAGACAGGAAGCGGAATAGTGGTTGCCAGGGGCTGGGGAGGCGGGGACAGAGCACTGGCGTCTAATGGCACAGTCTTGGTAGCTGAATGTGAACGCACTGACTGCCCCGGAACTGCACGCTTAGAAATGGTCAGAGTGGTGAATGTCATGTGTATTTTACCACGATTTAAATAATTTAATTGAAAACAATTCCACGCTTCTCATTAATAGACCTATATTATGAAAAACCGTACTGTTATTGTATTTGAATTTTGTCAATGAAAATTTTGTGGAAATGTGTTTCTCTCTTGTGATGTAAGTACCTACATAACATCTCCAGTTTTGCCTCTCCTGAAAGGTCTGAAATGCATACTCTCTGGCCCTGCATAGAAAACGGTTCCCTATCCTTCCTCTAGAACAGGCAAGTGCAGATGCCCAGGAAAGAATGAAGGACCAAGCTTCTTCGCTTCTTCACCGGACCCCTCTGGCAGCTTCGGGTCCAACGAAGGAGCACCCAGGCCGGTCTCTCCGCCCGTGAGTCTCACCGCACGAGCACTGGCCTCGCTTGCCTCATCTCTCGCAGCTGAAATCACTTTCACCTACAAACCGACTGAAGTTTCAGCCTTAGAAGGATGCCCTGGGCTCTGACCTCCTGTTGGGAGTTCCAGGCCACCTTCAGTTCCTGTATCCTGTCCCTGTTTTCCATGACCTCTGACCCCATAGCCCCAGGGCTCTAAGGGTCCTCCTACCTGAGCCAGTGCTCAGGCCTCTGGGGATTCTGATTCCCAAAGAGCATGATCCCAGGTCTTTCTGGGTCCCACCTTGCCCTGCTTCATGCTTCCGTCTTCCGTCTTTAGCCACACTCCTGCATAACTTGTGACTTGGGCTCAGGGAATCTGTTTCTCAAGTCTGCTGTGTAGGCTTGGTTGCCCGTGGCAACAGAAGGAATCCCGCCCCCCCCCACAGCAAGGGTGTTTAGGCCTCACATTCCGGAAGCCCAGCGTGGGAGGTCCTGACTCCTTGGTCCCATGATGACATCAAGGGCCAGGGTATCTTCCTGTCTCTGCTCTGCCATCCTCAGCTGGCTTTCCTCAGCTGCCATTCCAGTATTCACACCAGATGTGATAGCATCCCAACAAGAAACAACCATTTCTTCCCATGGCTCTCTTCTTCAATGGAGAGTGTGTTCTAGAAGCCCCGTGCTAGATTCCGTATGCCTTGCACAGGACTGAATCACAGAACTGTGCCCTCGGCAGTCACTGGCTGGAGACAGGGGTCACCTGAACTGGCCTCAACCCGACACCCCTGAGCTATGCTGGGCAGAGGGCTCCTGAACAGAATTGAGGTTGTGAGGACAGAGGGCCAGGCTGCACTCCCTCCTGCCCTGCGTGCTCTGGGTGAGACCCTGCTTGGCCTGCAAAGCCCAGCTCACTGCCCTCAAAGCTGCCGTCCCCACCTCCTGTCTCCCAGGCCTCATCGATGGCCTTGTCTTGGCTCTGACGGCCGTGTGCCATGTCTGTCCACCCCCATGCAGCATCTGCCTCTGGGGGGGGATTCCCTGCCATGTTCAGCACCTGGAGGGCAGGGGGCGCATTTCACTCAGCTCCATGTGCTGCGCACCCTCAGCCGTGCCAGCAGAGCACGTGTGGGGAAGGGCCCGAGGGACACCAGGGATGAGAGAGCACTAGTTCTGCACCCAGGAGAAAGTTCTGAAAAAAATGGGAACCTCTGTGACTAAAATGAACAGATGATTTTGTAACAAAAACAATGACTTTGCTCTTCTAGGAGGCACAAAAAGCCCTGGGCAGTGACCAAGAGCCCCAGGCAGTGGTCAGGAGACCTGGGCAGTGAGGAGGAGGAGCCCCGGACAGTGAGGATGAGGAGGAGCC
>NW_022437138.1:317929-349600 GCF_009761245.1 Sapajus apella
GAGGAGGAGGAGCCCCGGCCAGTGAGGAAGAGGAGCCCCAGGCAGTGGCCAGGAGCCCTAGGCAGTGAGGAGGAGGCCCGGCCAGTGAGCAGGTGTCCCGAGCAGTGAGCAGGAGCCCCGGGCAGCGAGCAGGAGCCTTGGGCAGTGAGGAAGAGTCCGAGGCAGTGAGCAGGAGCCATGGGCAGTGACCAGGAGCTGCAGTGTGCCAGTATTCACTCTGGCACTCAGGTAGGGACATCTGGACCAGCGTCCTGCATGGGCTGAGTCTCAGGCTCCTTGCTCCATGAATTAGCAGAACCTCAGGTGCCTGCTCTTGAGCATGGGAAGGTGACATAGCACTTCTAGTAGGTCTTTCTCTAACCTCTGCTCTTTGCAGTTATTACTTTTCAACCTAAGCGTGCCAGGGGACGACCTTGTGATTCCCAAGGGGCCCTAATGTAGGAATGTCAGGCATAGAATAGTTCCTACCCAGTGTGCCGTGCTGGCCAAGGCTTTCCCAGCTCAGAGCAGACCTCACGCTCAGCCAGGAGGCTGCCCACAGCCGTGGTGAGCTCAAGTCTCCTCTCCCTGCAGGGGGGTCTTTAGGAGCCCGCAACTCCGCAGTCCCTCCTTAGTGTAATGCGCAGGAGGAGGCACTGAGAGGCCCCAGGCCTTCAGGAAGCTGGAAGACGTGGATGGGGTGCAAGGCAGGGCAGAGCTAGGGGTGCGCAAGGTTTACAGAGGCAGTTAGTGGGATTCTGCTGAGAAAAGAATGAAAAGAGAAGGCACATGGACTTGAGTCTCGAGGTCCAGAAAGCTGAAGCAAGAGGGCCTGAGTCAAGCGGACAGGGCTCGTCTGCACAGGAGGCGCTTCAGCCGACATCAGAGAGTATGTGTCTGCACAAGGGCCTGCCAGTGAAGGTTTTCAAGTCATTGTTCACACGTGTCACCCTGGAGGGTTTGGAAACACTTCCTGGGTACTCTCAGGGTGCTCAGACAGTCGCTGTGGACCGGTGGCCAGTGTGCACGGATCATGCTGGTTTTTCTTTTTGAGGCAGGGTCTCACTCTGTCACAGGTCGGAGTGCAAAGGCATGACGCAGTTCCCTGCAGCCTCAGAGTCCTGGGCTCAAGTGATTCTCCTGGTTCAGCTTCCAGAGTAGCTGGGACTACAGGTGTGTACCACCAAGCCCAGCTCATTTTTTGTTTTTAGTAGAGATGAGGTCTCACTTTGTTGCCCAGGCTGGTCTCAAACTCCTGTCCTCAAGTAATCATCCCGTCTCGGCCTCGAACGTGCGGAATTATAGGCATGAGCCACTGCACCTGGCCTAATCATGCTGTTTTTGATATCTTGGGAGGCCAGGCTGGCCGGGAAGAGACTGTCCCTCCAGAGACAGCGAAGCCCCAGAGATAAGAAACAGCTTCCTGGGAGCCTGTTTATTCACCTGTAGACCAGCCAGGCCCAAGCCCATATCCCGATCAGCCCCTCTATGCAAATCTCACCACCAAGCCACTCTTTCCTGGGCCCTGAATCACCCAGGGCCGGGCAGCAGGCACTAGGGATGGACCTACAGCCTGGCCAGCAGCGCTGTTCAGACCAGCCAGTCCTGAGCTGTTCCTCTGCCCCACCTTGAAAGGCTCTGGTCTCCGCTTTCCCTGGCTCCTCTCTGCTTCCCCACCCAACCTGGGTCACCCCCTGTGGCCTTGCGGATGGCGCAAAGTGTGCCTCTCCTTTCCAGAAATATGAATAATGAAGTCTTTCAGTGGCACTGGCCACCCTCTGCGGGTGCCGGCACCTCTGTGAGTTAAACTTCCAAAGGCGCGATGGAGGCGTCTTGTGACTCAGTTCCTCGGTGCCAACATGGGCTGCCCCATCGGCCACAGCGCAGCCAAAGAGCCCAAACAGAGTTAGCATCTGTAGCCAGTCCCCTGTTGCCACCCCAGTTTATTTCCAAATTTCCAGTGACCGCAGAGTTCATCCCTGTTGTAATGTGTCAGAATTCCTTCCTTTTTTTTTTTTTTTTTTGAGACAGGGTCTCACTCTGTCACTCAGGCTGGAGTGCAATGGCAGGGTCATGGCTCACTACAGCTTCAAACTCCTGGGCTCAAGCGCTCCTCCTGCCTCAGTCTTCCCAGTAGCTAGGACTATAGGCATGCACCACCACGCCTGGCTAACATTTTACTTTATTTTTATAGAGAGAGAGTCTCTCTAGGTTGCAGCCCTCCCACCTTAGCCTTCACAGCGCTGGGCTAACAGGTGCAAGCCAGTGCACCTGGCCCAGAATTTCCTCCTTTTGAAGGTTGAGTGATGTTCCGCTGTCTGCACACACACATTCTATTCATCCTTTCATCCACTGATGGACACTTGTGTCGCCGCCACCTCCTGGCTGTTAGGAGTAGTGCACCATCTCTCGTGTGCAAATATATCTCTTCGAGACCTTGCTTTCCCGCCTGTGGCAGTAGTGCGGGAGGGAGGCAGGTCACTGGGCAAGCAGGTGTGCCCTGTGGGTGACGAGACGGTTTCCCTGGCGAAAGCCCTGCGTGGGTCAAAAGTTGGAAAATACATTTGATTTTAAACATTTGTTCAAAATGAATCACGCAAACACTGGATTTGCATCTATCATCTGAGATCTCTGCTGTCCCGGGTGGCATCTTCTTCCTGGCTCCCTCCTTCCCTTCGGGCCATGGCCGCATCCTCAGCTCCTCCCTAGCCCATTCATTTCACAGGGCTCTTCCTTCCTCTGTCGAAGGGCACTGGCCCCTTCGGGAGGTTCCTCTGAGCCACCAATGCCCCGGATGGGTGGTCATGAAAAGTCACCAGTTCCACCTCCAGCCAGAAGTCCCACAAAAGTGAAAGACACTGAGGACAAAGCCACCCTTCCCTTCTTTAAAGGAGAAGGGGCGGTGCTTCAAAGAGTATCCCCCAAACCCATTCTTTAGAGCAGGGTCCCCAACCCCTGGGCTGCAGACTGGTACAGGTCTGTGGCCTATTAGGAACAGGCCTCACAGCAGGTGGGCGAGCTTTACTGCCTGAGCTCCGCTGCATGTCAGATCAGTGGGGCAGTGCACGATAGGATTGTGCTTCCGTGAGAATGAATGGGGCAGTTCATTCTCAGGGGAGTGCACTCCTCTCGTGAACTGCACATGTGAGGAATCCAGGTATGGCACCTTGAAAAGAATCTAATGTCTGATGATCAGAGGTGGAACAATTTCATCCCGAAACCATCCCCCACCAACCCCATCGGTGGAAAAATCGTCTTCCATGAAACTGGTCCATTCCTGGTGCCAAGAAGGCTAGGGACTGCTGCTTTAGAGCTGGTCCTCGGGGTGGAGGCTGGGAGTGGTACCTGCTTTCCATGGGCACAGCATCTGGCTGTGTTGTGGCTGCAGTCCAGTGGGTCTGAGAGGGGCGAGGGGGGAGGGGCAGAAGGAGAGGAGGGAGGAGGGGTGGGAGAGAGAGGAGGGAGGGGGACGGGACAGGGGGCTGTGTTGTCCAGGTAAGGGCGTGTCCGCTGGGAAGCACTGTGGGATTCCTGGGCGAGGACTGTGAGACGCTGGTCAGCGTGCGGGCAGGGTCTTTCAGGCTTTCTTTGTTTTTAATGACATCAGAGTGCGCGCCACACATAGGGGTGTCCTGGTGTTGGCACTGACTGCCTGAAGCCCAGGCACTGCCCCCTCTCTCAGGCCACAGATGCGCCCAAGGGCAGGGTTTCTCCAGGCCCGCCTGGCCCCGCTTCGTGCCATCCTGCAGTGCCAACGCAGCGGCAGTACCACATCTTCCTTCCCATGCATGGTTACCTGTGGCCGAAGCAGCAGGTGTGCACGATGTGAGGCCCAGGAGCTGTCTGCCTCCTAAGGGGGCTACGGGACTGAGGAGGTGGACCCCACGTTGGCCCTGACCAGCTCTGCCCACCTCCTTTTGAGGACACATGTGCCGAGAACAGCCAGGCTAAGGAAACATGGCTCGCACACCGGAGGCCCTGGGGAAAGACTGCAAAGATCCTTTTAATACTCTTTCCTGACTTTTTCCATAGTGTAATAATTTTAGGAAGTTTTGAAAGCACAGAAAAGTATACAGAAGAAAATTAAAATTACCTGGTCCTGCACAAGCACAGTGATCATCGTTCATGCATTTGCCAGTTTTCCTGGATTTTGGTAAACAGATATAAGTGCATATTTTACATGGAAATATTCCATGTTTAGTTTTGATCCTTTAAAAGGATCCATGTTTGTTTTTGTCCCTTTAAAAGGATTCTTCCTGTGAGTGAGAACATGCGGTGTTTGATCTTCTGCTCTTCTGTCAGTTTGCTGAGAATGATGGTTTCCAGGTTCATCCATGTCCCTACAAAGGATGAACTCATCGTTTTTGATGGCTGCATAATATTCCATGGTGTATATGTGCCACATTTTCCCTATCCAGTCTATCGTCGATGGGCATTTGGGTTGGTTCCCGGTCTTTGCTATTGTAAACAGTGCTGCAAACAATGAGAACACATGGACACAGGGAGGGGAGCACTACACACTGGGGTCAGTTGAGGGGAAATAGGGGAGGGACGGTGGCGGGTGAGGAGCTGGGGAGAGATAGCAAGGGGAGAGATGCCAGATGTAGGTGATGGGGAGGAAGGCAGCAAATCACACTGCCACATGTGTACCTATGCAACAATTTTGCATGTTCTGCACATGTACCCCAAAACCTAAAATGCAATAAAATAAATAAATGGGGGAAAAAAAAAGGATTCTTCATATCATTCAATAATCTCCTAAAATACAGTCCCAGCAACTGCCTTCATTTCATTAGACGCTGAAATGGATTTAACTGTTCTATGGTGGTTAGCCATATATTCTTGTTTCTTCTTTCCTGGTATACATGATATTGAGAACATTCTGGAACAAGATGGCTGTACTCAATTATTGAAATTCCTGAAGGATAAATACCTGGAGGAGAATCCCGGATCAAGGAGGGGCTCCCGGGAATGCTCTGGGCCCTGCTGGAGGGACAGGCTCTGGCCACGGGCCGCCACGCATACCCTTTAGAAACAGACTTTGCCATTATGATCGGCCAAAAATGAAACCACGCTTTATTTTATTTTAAGACAGGGTCTCGCCCTATCACTCAGGCTGGAGTGTAGGCTCACTACAGCCTCGACCTCCCGGGCTCAAGTGATCCTCCCGCCTCAGCCTCCCGAGTAGCTGGGACCCCAGGTGGGCGCCACCATGGGGGGCTAATTTTATAATTTTTGTAGAGACGGAGTTTAGCCGAGTTGGCCAGGCTGGTTGCAAACTCCTAGGCTCAAGGGATTGGCCTGCCTTGGCCTCCCAAAGTGCTGGGATTACAGGCGTGAGCCACCACGCCCAGCCTTTTTCACTTAATTTGGAAGCTTGGAGATAAGTGTCATACAGGCCCGTGTATGGCTGCCTGAAACCTCACTTTAAAACCAGATGTATTTGTTTGCACCTGCTGAGGCCGGGTGCTGTTTGCCTGCGGCTTGGCTGTTTGTAACTGTCTTTCGTGAATTGCTTTTTCTTATCATTTGCCCATTTTTGTGCTGGAATGTTTACCTTTTCCTTGCTGATGTGTGACAGCTCTTCAAGTCCCCTGTCACATGCCTTCCAGCATGTTATCTGATCACAGGCTGGCCTTTGCACATCGGTGGTTTTCACAAGCGTACATTTTCCACAGCCAGACCTCTGGTTTCTTATCTTCGTGGCATCACCTTTGCTCCTGTGCTTAGACTATGCTTCCCCGTTGGAGGGAAGGAAGCATTTTCCTGTTTTTACACTGTACTTGGTTTGTTACCTTTGGCTCTTAAATCCGGTGCTTCCCAATTAGGGGTATGCCCCAAAAGTCCCAGGAGTGTTTTGCTAACCATGGGTCCCTGCCTCAGTCCATCCAGATCTCTCCATCAGCCCCCAGGGTGGGGCGGGCAATGGCGGCCAGGGCAGGGGGTGGGCAGCCTGGTTGTTTTGGAAAAAGTGCCGCAGATGATGCAGGTGCAAGCCTCTGATGATGGGTGTCTTCCTTCTGCCACATGTGTGATATAAGATAAGGATGTTATTTTTCTTGGCTTATATTTTAAGAACAGCTGATTGCACGAGTATATTTATTGTGCAAACGTGCCATCTCTCCCCACTCAGTGACATTATAATAAGCCAAATTCTCAACTATAACACAGGAACGCTTCCCACAGTGAGCCTGCAAAGACCCAGTGTCTCTGTTGTGGTGTTTCTGGTTCCTAGGTGACTTGGAGGATACCTGGAGCTCTGTGATCTTGGTGGGGACCCCTCAGTCCCAGCCGGGACTCACTGCAGACCCTGTGTCCCCGGTGGGGCTGGGCTCTGCTAGACCTTCGGAGCAATAGCTAGTCAGACCTGTGGCCCCAATCCAGCCAGCATCACACACTCTGATACCAGCATAGGTCTCATGTCAGCATAAGCCCTGGGCTGCAGGGCTGTGCCCAAGGACACTCTCCTACTCCAGGTCCTAAAGGAGGGAGGATCGCAGGAGAGGTCTCTCCTCATCCCAGGCAGATCTCTCAAAATGGCCTGTAGGCAGGATTCCAGATGCCTGAGCTGGCGGGAGCCCAATCCCCACCGCTGGCTCCCAGGCTAGAGTGAGGCCAGGACGTTACCGAGCTCCTTGGAGTTGAGGACCATTTGCCCCTCAGCTGGCCGCCTGGCCCCCCGGGGACTTGAGCAAAGTTGTTCGATCAACACAGGGGAGGTGAGACCACGTCTAAGCAGGGGTCTGATGCACGTGCAGTGCCCTCACTATCTAGGAAAGGTTTGTCACCCAAGCACAAGGAAGCTGGATTTGGACATCTGACAGCAAAGCATGACCCATTTTATGGGCGGCAGTGAGTCTGAAAGCAGGTAACTGGGACACCGGAAAGCTGGGTGGGCATGTCTGGACTTCTCCCTCCCCAGGGATGTCTTCCGGTCAGACTTAGGTGTGTTCTTGCCAGAGAGGTCAAACTTGACAGCCAGCCAGCCCTTGATCGGCCTGCCCCTCCGGCCTCATCTCCTGTGCCTCAGCATGTGGCCATGTCCCCCAACATCTCTCACCCTCTCCACTGCACAGAGCTCTGTCTTGGGTCCCCAAGGCCCGTGTGGGTAGTCTGAGTCCTTCCCTTACTTGGCAGGTTTCTCCATGGCACTGGTGTTGATGGCTCTCTCCTGACTCTCAGCTCTCCTTGGGGTTCCTGCCTCTCAGTCCCTGGCTGGGCTTCTCCCTTCCCTCTCTGAGATGATGCCCTCCAGGGCTCTGTCTCTGCAGCCTTCCTCACTCACAGGGTTTTCATTCCTTCCCAGGGCCTTGCCTTCTTTTTATAAGTGGGGCACACATAGATCTTTCCCCGTCTACCCCCACCGCAGTGAGCGGTCCCACGGCCTTCTGCTGCCTTCGCAGGTGTCTGGGGCCCCCACGTTCATGTGGGCTGATGGCATCTCACCCAGCACTTCTTCCTGCTCACTATTTGCCCCTCAGCCCCTCCATGCCAGGACCTGTGGCTGAGTAGGTTTCCATCCTTACTTTTTTTTTTTTTACAGTTTTATTCAGGTATTATTTACATAACCCCAGATTCACCCATTGTATTGATTTTTAGTAAATTTGCAGAGTTGTGCCACCATCCCCTCGGTCCAGATTTAGAACACCTCTCTACCATCTCATGCCAGTTAGAATGGCGATCATTAAAAAATCTGGAGACAACAGATGCTGGAGAGGATGTGGAGAAATAGGAACACTTTTACACTGTTGGTGGGAGTGTAAATTAGTTCAACCATTGTGGAAGACAGTGCGGCAATTCCTCAAGGACCTAGAAACAGAAATTCCATTTGACCCAGCAATCCCATTACTGGGTATATATCGAAAGGATTATAAATTGTTCTACTATAAGGACACATGCATACAAATATTCATTGCGGCTTAGTGTACGATAGCAAAGACCTGGAAGCAACCCAAATGCCCATCGACGATAGACTGTGCCACAAAATGTGGCACATATACGCCATGGAATATTACGCAGCCATCAAAAACGATGAGTTTTTGTCCTTTGTAGGGACATGGATGAACCTGGAAACCATCATTCTTAGCAAACTGACACAAGAGCAGAAGATCAAACACTGCATGTTCTCACTCATAGGCGGGTGTTGATCAATGAGAACACATGGACACAGGGAGGGGAGCACTACACACTGGGGTCTGTTGGAAAGAAATAGGGGAGGGACAGTGGGGGGTGGGGAGTTGGGGGGGATAACATGGGGAGAAATGCCAGGTATAGGTGAAGGGGAGGAAGCCATGTAACGCAAAAAAAAAAAAAAAAAAAAAAAGAACATCTCTCTCACCCAAAAAGCATTTTCTTGTGCCTGTTTGCAATTCCCCACTCCCTGCCCCACCCCTGGCTCAGAGCAGCCCCTGATCTGCTTTCACACTGTAGAGCTGCCCCTTCGGGATCTTGAACATTTACTTTTTTGCCAATTCGCTCCTGAGATTGGGTCTCAGCAAGGGTAAGGGTAAGCAATGGCTCTGGAGAGGTGACACAAGGTAAATGGTGGAGGAAGGACCTCTGGAAATTCTCTCTTCCAGAAAATTGATGACAGTGCTGGCAAAAAAAAAAATCATCATAATCAGCTGTTTCAAAACTCTGGAAATTAACCAGAGGCCCATAGATATTTAGGCAATGCTTATTCAAGAAAAACAGCTGACTTTCCTTAAAAACACTTGGCTTCATGGTGCTTTGTTTGTTTTGAGACAGGTTCTTACTCTGTCCCCCGGGCTGGAGTACAGTTGATATCATAGCTCACTGTAACCTAGAACTCCTGGGCTCAAGGGATCCTCCTGCCTTAGCCTCCCAAAGTGCTGGGACTGCAGGTGTGAACCACCATGCCTTGCTAATTTTTAAATTTTTTGTAGAGATGGGGGTCTCACTATGTTGCCCAGACTGGTCTAGAGCTCCTGACCTCAAGCAAACCTCCTGCTTCGGCCTCCTAAAATGTTGGGATTACAGGTATGAGCCACTGTGCCTGACCCGTGTGGTGATTTAGCCTGCAGTGTTCTCATCATTCTCCCCTCAGCTCCACAATGGCCTTGGAGACTAACAGCCCACCACTATAGTGAAAATGAGCATATGGCACCTGCTGAAAGGTGTAGAGAGGGTTGGAGCTCCTTCAGAGTCCCATTTCCACAGAACTGTCATTATTTGACCTCTCTGGTAGTTCCCTAAAGACCCCACCCGCAAGGCTTTCTTTATTGGATCGGACTTGGAGGATGGCCAGTGTAAAGAACTGTCTCCCCAGAAGCATTTGTTGAAAACAACCAGAGGCAATTGTTGGATATTATGGTTGCCTGAGGTGGTGTACAACAGTTGGCACAAATAACAGGCAACCCAGATATTTAAAAGGAAAAGCTGGGAAATAAGATGTCCATAGGGTCTTTGACAAGGTTCTGACACATTCTTGGGAATCTGGAAGGCCATGTGTATGGATGAGTACATACTCAGGAGAATCTCAAGTCTCACCTCTGGTTAACCTTGAAGCTCTGCACAAGTGGGAAGTAAAGAGTAAGGTGGAGTTGCCAGTTGCTTGGCTGAGTATCGAAAGTGTGCTGCTACACATACACAGAGCCCCTCTGCAAAGGCTAAGAGACATACTGGTTCCAGGCATCTAAAAAAATGTGTGTCCAATCATTTAGCTGCCCATTAAGCTAACTGAGTAGAGACTTCAGTGACCACACAAAAAAACAAACCTGACCTGAGGTCAGGAGTTCAAGACCGGCCTAGCTAACATGGTGAAACCCTGTTTCTCCTAAAAATACAAAAAAATTAGCCAGGCGTGGTGGCACTTGCCTATAATCCCAGCTACTTGGGAAGCCGAGGCAGGAGAATCACTTGAATCCAGGAGGCAGAGGTTGCAGTGAGCCAAGATCACACTATTGCACTCCAGCTTGGGCAACAAGAGCGAAACTCTGTCTAAAAACAAACAAACAAACAACAACAACTACAACAAAAAAGATTTATGTGGGTAGAAAAAAGAATCATTACACTTAAAGAGGTCAATTGAGATTATCTAAGGAACAGAAAGAAAATGATTGGGTCTAAAAAACAGACAGAACAGGATGAAGAAAGATGAACAGAGCTCCGGAGACCTATGGGACAGCAATCAAACATACTTACAAATGCATAATAGGAGTTCCAGAAGGAAGGGAGGGGAGAAAGGGTAAAACAATATCTGAAGAAATAATGGCTAAAATTTTTGATAAAAAAAATATAGGTACAGTTCATAAAGCAAGCATCCCAGAGCAGCAATGCAGAAGCCACTCATCACACATAGTAGAGCCTCAGTAAGATTGACAGCTGATTTCTCACCAGGAACCATGGAGGCCAGAAGGCAGTGACATATTCAGAGTGCTAAAGGAAAACAACAAAACAAAACACTATTAATGATGAATCTATATCTGCCAAAAATGAGGACATTCCCAAATAAACAAAAACTCTGTTTAGCATTAGCAGACCTGCCCTACAACGAATGGTATAGACCAGTGTCTTTCAGGCTGAAATCAAAGGACACTAAATAATATTTCAACTCCAATTAAAGAAATAAAGAACTGCAGGAAAGATAACCACATAGATAAATATTAAAAATAGTATAAATGTATTTTTATTTGTAACTATTTTTTTCTATCTAATTTAAAAGACAACTGCATAAGCAATCATTATAAGTTTAGGTTGATGGGTACACACTGGAGAAAGATGTAATCTGTGCTACAATGGCATGAGTGAAGGACACAGCTATTCACACACACACACATTCATATATATATATATATATATATATGAAATTATTAGTCCTTAGTCATTTGAAGATAATTAAAATGTACACACTTAACACAAAAGAAGGCAGTAATAAGTGGAGAAATAGACATAGGCATGTACAAAACACATAACAAAATGGCAGATGATTCTATTCAAGAGTAACTACACTAAGTGTAAATGTTTAAAGAGTCCAATTAAAAGGCAGAAATTGGCAGAATGAATGTAAAAACAAGATCCAATTATATGTTCTCCCAAGAAATATACATTAGATTTAAAGACACAAGTATGTTGAAAGTAAAAGAATGGAAAATGATATACCATGCAAACAGTACCCAAAAAGGAGCTGGAGTGGCTATGCTAATATTAGACAAAATAGGTTTTAGGACAAAAATTGTTACTAGAAATAACATGGGATATTTTAGAATAATAAAGGGTATATTCATCAAGAAGCTATAACAACGATAAACATATATGCACTTAGCAACAAAGCCCCAGGATACATGAAGCAAAAGGTGACAAGATTAAAGAGAGAAATAAAGAATTCAACAATGATAGTCATAGAGTTTAAGAGCTCATAGAGTTCAAGAGCTCAAAAAAACACATGAGCATATTAATAAATGCAGAAAAAGCATTTGACAAAAATCAACAAGAAAACAGAGGAGTTGAACAACATTATAAGCCAACTATACCTAATAGACATCTGTAGAACACTCCACCCACTAGCAGAATACACATTCTTTTCAACTGCACATGAAACATCTTCAGGATAAACCATATATTAGGTTATGAGTCTCAATAAATTTAAAACGATTGAAATCATAGAAAATGTCTTATCTAATCACAACGGAATAAAATTAGAAATCAATAGCAGAAGGAAATTTTGGAAATTCACAAATATATGGAAATTAAACAACATAGTAACGAATGGGTAAAACAAGAAATCATAAGGGAAATTAGTAAATACTTTGAGATTAATGAAAAATAAGACACAACATATCAAAACTTATGGGATGCAGCTGAAATATTGCTTAGAGAGAAATGTAAAGTTATAAGCACCTATATTAGTAAAGAAGGAAAATTCAATTTAAGAGTATAAAGTTTCACCTTCAGAAACTAGAAAAGGAAGAGCAAACTAAACCTAATGCAAGTGGAAGGAAGTAAAAAATACAGATTACAGTGGAAAGAAATTTCAGAAGAGAAAAGAAAATGATAATCAATTAAACCAAAAGTTGACTTTTCAAAGAAGATCAACAAAGTTGGCAGCGTTTTGCTACACTAAGAAAAAAAGTCAGACTGAAATCACTAAAATTAGGAAGGAAAAAGGAAACATTACTGCCAACATTGCAGAAAGATGACTATAAGGTCTACTATGAACAAATGCATGCTGTGGTGGGTGGCGTAATGTTCCCCTAAGATGTCTGTGTCCTAACCCCTGGAACCTATGAAGATGTTACCTTAAATGGCAAATGGGATTTTGAAGATATGATTAAGTTAAGGCTCTTGATATGGGGATCTTAACTTGGATTATAAGGGAACTTTCTCAACCTGATAAAACGCATCCATAAAAACCCCCACAGCCAACATTATAATGATGGAAGACTGAAAGCTTTCCCCTGGAGATCAAGAACAAGACAAAGATATTCACTCTTACTACCCCTATTTGGCATTGTAATAGAGATTCTAAACGGGGCGATTAGACATGAAAAGGCGTCCAGATGAGGAAGAAATAAAACTGTTTCTATTTGGAAATAATACGATTTTGTATAAAGAAAATGCTAAGAAATCCAAAACAAAAGAAAACAATTATCACTAATAAACTAGTTTAGCAAAGTTGCAGGATACAAGATCAAGATACAAAAATCCGTTGTATTTCTATACAGTAGCAATGAGCAATGTAAAAATAAAAGAAGATAATTATAATAGTATGAAAAGAATAAAATATTGAGATAAATTTAACCAAAAATGTGAAAGATTTGTACAAAATATTGTTGAAAGAAATTAAGGAAGACCCAAGTAACTGGGAAGATACCCTGAGCTTGTGGATCAGAAGATAAACAGCTGGCTGGGCACGGTGACTCATGACTATAATCCCAGCGCTGGGAGGCGGAGGTGGGCCGTTCACTTGAGGTCAGGAATTCGAGACCAGCCTGACCAACATGGTAAAACCCCATCTCAACTAAAAATACAAAATTAGTTGGGCATGTTGGAGAGCGCCTGTATTCCCAGCTGCCCGGCAGACTGAGGCAGGAAATTGCTTGAAATCTAGAGGCAGAGGTTGTAGTGAGCTGAGACTGTGCCACTGCCTATCAACCTGGGCAACAGAATGAGACTGTGTCTCAAAAAAATTTTAAAAAAAAGAAGATACACAGTAGACCTTTGAATGATGACGGCAGTTCAGGGCACAGTTGAAAATCCACATATAACTTTTGACTCCCCAAAAACTTAACTATGAGTAGCCTACTGTTTCCTGAAAGCCTTACCACTAACATAAACAGTCAATTAACACGTATTTGTATGTTATATGTATTGTCTACTGTATGCCGACGATAAAGTAAATTAGACAAAAGAAAATGTGATTAAGAAAATTATAAGAAGATAACATACACTTCCTATTCATTAAGTGAAAGTGAATCGTCATAAGGAGCTTCATCCTCGTTGTCTTCACGTTGAGGAGTCTGAGGAGGAGAAGGAAGGATGGATTGGCCTTGCTGTCTCAGGGGTAGCAGAGGCAGAAGAAAATGTGTTTGTACGTGGACCTGTGTAGTTCAAACCCAGGTCGTTCAAGTATCAACTGTAATAATGCAATACTCCCCATTGATCTACAGATTCAGTGCCATCTGACTTATTTGCAGAAATTGGCAAGCTGTTCTTAAAATTAATATGGAAACGTAAGGGATCCAGAATAACTAAAACAGTCGTGGAAAAAAAAAAAACAAAAAACAGAGCCATGTGGAGGACTCACACTTGCTGATTTCAAAACTTGCTACAAAGTTCTAGTGAGGGAGACACTGTGGCACTGGCATATAGCCAGGAGTGGGTGGCTCACACCTGTAATCCCAGCACTTTGGGAGGCCAAGGTGGGTGGATCACCTGAGGTCAGGAGTTCGAGATCAGCCTGGCCAACATGGCGAAACTTGGTCTCTACTAAAAATTAAAAAATTAGCCTGACGTCATGGCATACATGTATAGTCCCAGCTACTCAGAAGGCTGAATCTCTTGAACCGGGAGGCAGAGGTTGCAGTGAGCCAAGATCGTGCCATTGCACTCCAGCCTGGGCAACAAGAACAAAACTCTGTCTCAAAAAAAGAAAGAAGAAAGAGAGAAAGAAAGAAAGCAAGAAGAAAGAAGAAAGAAAGAGAAAGAGAGAGAGAGAGAAAGAAAAAGAGAAAGAAAGAAAGAAAGAAAGAAAGGAAGAGGGAGGGAGGGAGGGAGGGAAGGAAGGAAGGAAGAAAGAAAGAAAGAGGGAGGGAGGGAAGGAAGGAAGGAGGAAAGAAAGAAAGAAAGAAACCCTGTCTTCACTAAAAATACAAAAATCAGCTGGGTGTTGTAGCTCATGCCTGTAGTCCCAGCTACTCAGGAGGCTGAGGCTGGAGAATTGCTTGAACTCAGGAGGCGGAGGTTGCAGTGAGCCAAGACCATACCACTGCACTCCAGCCTGGGCGACAGGGTGAGACTTCATCTCAAAAAGAAAAAAAAAGACATATGAATGGAACAGAATTTAGAATCTAAAAATAGACCCTCATATTTATAGCTAAGTGACTTTTTATAAGGGTGCCAGAACAATTTAATGGGGGAAAGATTATTCTTTTCAACAATTGTGCTGAGACAACTGGATATATCCTCATGCAAAAGAATGAAGCTAGCCCCATCTCATGCCACATTCAAACATTAGCTCGAATTGATCAAAGACTAGGTGTAAGAACTAAAACTATAAAAGTCTTAGAAGAAAATAATTCATCTTCATGACCTTGGATTTGGCAATGGTTTCTAAGATATCACACCAAAAGCATAAGCAAGCAAAGAAAAAAATAGGTAAATGATAAATTATTAAATAAATAAAAATTTTAAAAAATCAATGTATTTATTAAATCAATAAATGTAAAATACTTTTGTGCTTCAAGGGACACTGTCAAAAGTGAAAAACCAACACAAAGAATGGGAGAAAATATTTGCAAATCATACATCTGTAAGTCCCTGATGGAACTCGTATCTAGAATACAAAAATAACTTTCACAACTCAATAATAAAAAGACAACACAATTTAAAAATGTACAAAGGAGCTGGGCACAGTGGCTCAGGTTGTAATCCCAGCGCTTTGGGAGGCTGAGGTGGGAGGATCCCTTGAGCCCAAGAGTTCAGGACCAGCCTAGGAGGCATGGTGAAACCCTGTCTCTACTAAAAATATCAGAAGCAGCTGGGTGTGATGGCACACACCTGTAGTCCCAGCTACTTAGGAGGCTGAGATAAGAGAATCACCTGAGCCTAGAAAGTGGAGGCTGCAGTGAGCCGTGATGGCATCAATGCACTCCAGCTTGGGCGATGGGAGTGAGACCCTGTCTGAAAAACAAATGCACAAAGGACTTGAATAGGCATTTCTCCAAAGATATGCAAATGGCCAATAAGCACATGAAAGATGCTCAATGTCATGACCCATCCGGGAAATGCAAATCAAAGCCACAATGAGATACCCCCTAGGATGATGGCTATAATCAAAAAGATATTACAATAATCAGTACTGGCAAGGATGTGAAAAAATTGGAACCCTCATGCATTGCTGATGAGAATATAAAATGACGCAGCTGCTGTGGAAAACAGTTTGGCAGTTCCTCAAAAAGCTCAACACTGAGTTATCGCGAGACCCAGCAATTCCACTCCTCCTAGGTGTGGCTCTTCCCTGTAATCTCGATGCTTCGAGAGGGCAAAGCAGGAGGTTCACTTGAGTCTGTTTCACCGAGTACCTGGGACTACAGGCATACACCACCACACCCAGCTAATTAAAAAAAATTTTTTAATAGAGATGGAGTCTTGCCATGTTGCCCAGGCTGGTCTTGAGCTCCTGGACTCAAGTGATCCTCCCACCTCGGCCTCCCAAAGACCTGGGACTATGGGTGTGAGCCACTGCAACCAGCCTCTTTATAAATAAAAGATCAGCGACATAAAAAATGGTTAGGTTAAAATACTTTCTATTTCTTCTTAAACTCTTCTTTCAAAGTAAAATAAATATATTTTTAGTTATGAGTAAATTTGCTGGAATGTATTTCCACCTGGTGGGGCAAAGCTTCCCCCTCCCACCCCTGCCCGATGCCCCCTGTCCTGTTGAGAGGTAGCCTTCCTCCCTCACGGGGCAGATGGGCCACATGGGGGCAGCCTCTGCCACTGCTTCAGAACTCCCTGCTCACAGACTGGGAGCAGGGCCTCTAGTCCCGGAGCGAAATGGGGCAACAGACTTCAGAATGTCGCAGCCCAAGGGAGAGTCGCCCCAGAGCCGCTGGTGAGGCACTGATGTGGGCTGCTGCTGGCTGATGGAAAACATTGTGTTTCCGTGTTTTTTTATTTTGTCAGGTGTGATGATAGTATAATGGGATGAGATTTTAAAATTCTTATCTTTTCATGGATCTCAAAATATTTAGAGATCAAACGTGTCTGGCCGATGCTGGAAATACTTTAGACAAAGAAAAAAGAGAGACGAAGCAGATAAAACAAAATGTTGATAATTTTAAATCTAGCTGATGAGTATATGGGGGTTCCACTTAATATTTTCTCTCCTACTCATATATATGAATAGATATGGTATAGATATGTGTGTATATATGTGTGTATATTTGAATATATATAGTATGTGTGTGTATGTGTGCGTATATACATGCCTTTCAAAATTCTCATTGAAAAGTGGCTGATTGGAAGCGCAGCCTCAAAGATGTTTTCTCCACTAACTCATTTATTTATTTATTTATGAGATCAAGTCTTGCTCTCTCACCCAGGCTGAAGTGCAGTGGTGTGATCTTGGCTCACTGCAACCTCTGCCTCCCAAGTTCAAGCTATTCTCCTGCTTCAGCCTCCCAAGTAGCTGGGACTACAAGCATGCACCACCACGCCCAGCTAATTTTTTTTTTGTATTTTTATTAGAGACAGGGTTTTGCCATGTTGGCCAGGTTGGTCTCGAACTCCTGGCCTCAGGAGACCCACCTGCCTCAGCTTCCCAAAGTGCTGGGATTACAGGTATGAGCCATCAATGCCTGACCCACAAACTCACTTCTAAATGATTTTGTTCTCTTTGAACAGAAATAAAGAATGTTCTGATTTTACCGCTTTAGAAATCAGAATGATGAAATTTGGAAAAACCAGAGATGATTAAGATGAAGACTGACATGGAATCACGCCAAAAAGTGCCCACGCTGGGTCCAGCAGGTGCTGCAGCTGCAGAAACGCCAGGTTGTCCGCCAGGATGCTCACTGCTTCGTCATCCAGCACTACCAGATCCTGGAAACCGCCCCACACCTACCAGCAGGGCCCT
This sequence comes from Sapajus apella, assembly GCF_009761245.1. NCBI lineage: Eukaryota > Metazoa > Chordata > Mammalia > Primates > Cebidae > Sapajus > Sapajus apella. Next base: position 335,226 of record NW_022437138.1, read on the forward strand.
GGCTGCATCCCACAGATGGCCGTGCCATGGTTTAAGGTCACATTGCAGCAGAGCAGGAAGCATGTGGCTGGGGGTGGCACAGGACCAGCTTTCAGGATGTATGGTCTGGGCTGAGCTGCAGCCCGTGGAGCCGGGGCAGCTGCCCTGGCCCCGAGCCCTCCTCCCACTCTGTGGTCTCTCTCTCTGACTGTCTCTGCTACACAGCCTCCCTTCCCTCTCTCTGCTCTATTCTCCTTCCCCCAACCCCCTTCCCCTCACCCCCAGGTCGATTTTCTTAGGCTTCTCCAGGCTCAAGTTTGGAGATTCCTAATTAGGGCGCAGGCTGGCCTTCAGATGCCTGGGGGTCCACCTTGTCCATGCCTGGCCCCAGTGCTGCGTCACATTGTAGGGCCTGAGAGTGGATGGGCTGGGGGTGGGTGTTTACCACGCTACGGGAGATCTGTCAGTACAGACCAGGAGCAGGCCGCAGAGTCAGTCACTGTGCAGTTCTGGAAAATGCACTCCTTTTGTGCAGAGCATCCGCCAGCTCCTGCATCTGCCAGCGGCCTGCTGTGTCCCCTCCCCTTTCCTTTCCCCTGGGACTCCGCCTCCCTCCCCTGCTTTCTTTTCTCCTGGCGCTTGTCCCCATCCCACGCTCCACCACGGGTTGTAGCAATGACTTATTTGCGTATTGAGGTCAGTAGATCTCCTCCCTGTGAAGACAGGTCGCTCAGGGACAGAGCTGTGTGTGCTGGTGGCCGCGGCAGCCCAGCCCCCGAAGCCTGCCTCACATGGTAGACAGGCAGCTCTTTGCTGAATAAATGAAGGGGTCAGGGGATCGCTAATAATTTTCACTTTATTTTTTATGCTTTCATTTTGGTTTTCAACTTTTCTATAAAGAAGACATTTTATACTAAAAAAAAATATTGCTTTAAAATGTAAACACGCATGGAGCAACAAGAACTCTCTCATTCATGACTGGCGGGGAGAGAAGGTGGCACAGCCATTTGGAAGACCTTTGGCAGTTTTTTACAAAACGAAACATGCTTTTACCATACGATCCAGCAATCGCACTCCTTGGCATTTGCCCACATGAATTGAAAACTTAAGTTCACACAAAAACCTGCACATGGATGTTTATAGCACCTTTATTTACAATTGCCAAAACTCGGAAGCAGCCATTTCGGTGGGTGCGTGGATAAATAAACTGTGGTACATCTAGACAACAGAATATTAGTCAATGCTAAAGAGAAAGAGCTATCAAGCCATGAAAAGGCTTGGAGGAAACTTCAATGCATTGTACTAAGTGGAAGACTCCAGTCTGAAGAGGCTACATACTGTACAGTGCCCGCTCTATGACAGTCTGAAAACAGCCAAGCCATCTAAAAACGATCAGTGGCTCCCGGCCGGGCACGGTGGCTCACGCCTGTAATCCCAGCACTTTGGGAGGCCGAGGTAGGTGGATCGCTGGAGCTCAGGAGTTTGAGACTAGACTGGGCAACATGATAAAACCCCATCTCTACTAAATGTACAAAAATTAGCCAGGTGTGGTGGTGGGAGGCGGGGGCGCCTGTAATCCTAGCTACTTCTCAGGCTGAGGCACAAGAATTGCTTAAACCCAGGAGGTGGAGACTGTGAGCCGAGATCGTACCACTGTGCTCCAGTCTGGGCAATAGAGCAAGACTCTGTCTAAAAAAAAAAAAAAAAAAAAAAAAATTGGTGGGTCCCATAAAAGCACCAGGGGTTGTGGGTGGGGGTGAATGTGTGGAGCGGGGAGGGTTTTCCGGGCAGTGAAACTGCTCTGCGTGATTCTATAATGGTGGACACGTCCTTATACATTTGTCCGAATTCACACAAAGTGCAGCATCCAGATGAACCCTAGTATGCGCTATGGGCTCTGGGTGCTAGGCTGCATTGACCTGGCTTCGGGGATTTAGCAAGTGTGCCCCTCTGCGGGGGGTGCTGACAGCGGGAGGGAGGCTGTGCTGTGGGACAGAACATAGGGGACCCCTCTGCACCTTCTGCTCAGTTTTTCTATGAACCTGAAACGCCTCTAAAAAATAAAGTCTATTAACACTTTTTTATAAGTAAAATTCAGGCTCAGTGAGGTGGGAGGGGGCTGTCGGGGGTTTCCCAGGCCCAGAATGAGCTGGCACACCCTGCCCTGACACCCTGGGAGAAGCTGGGCTGGCAGAACCCGGGGAGGCCTGGCCCTGGGGCTTTCAGGGAGCCTCTGGAATGCTGGCGTGCAGGCTGCCCCTGCTGGTCCAGTGAGTGCCAACCAACCTGCCACTCCTGCGCTCTCTGGCACAGTAGCCACAAGTGTCACCCTGGGTCACTCGCAGGTGCACCCTTATCTCCAGACCAGCCAGAGACCTGGCCTGAAGCTGAGGGTTGGCAGCAGGAGGACAGCCCAGGCAAAAGTTCTCCTCCTTCAGAGGGAGGGCTGGGGAGGGCCCTTGGGGCACCTGAAAACATGTAGACATCCCCGCTGGAGTAAAGACAGGGAAGGGGCCAGAGGATGGCGGCCGGGGGCTCAGCATGCTCACCTCTCGAGGGTGGCACTGCTGCCTGGACACCTGTGCAGCTCCCTGGGCCTCACCACTTCGGATTGAGAGATGAGCTGAGCAGAGGCTTCGGTGAAAGTCGCACCCAGTCCACGGCTGTCTCTGCCACCTGGGACCCCCTGCTTCCTTTGCCTGTGACTCTGCAGCCACCTGGCCCTGCCCCCAGTTCTGGGTACCAGTCTAGATGAGCAATTTGCCTTCCTCTCTGGGTACAGATGATGGAGGGGCCCCTCCTGGCATGTTTCTGGCCACTGAACGACCCCTGCCCAGACAAGAGTCCTGCTAGGAATCAACACAGCCAGCTTGGGCTGGAGTTTGTGGGTGGAGGGCATGAGCCTCCGAGAAGCCTCTGGAGGCGCCAAGCCCGGGGGCCACCAAGCCCGTTTTCCGCCATGGCTGCCCGGGCGCAGGGGCGATGCCTGTGGCGTTGGGTGTCGGCCTGGCCTGTGGGGCAGCTGCACGTTTCCGTTTTAGTGGAAATCTCTCTCTTGCGGCCATATATTGTGCTTGACTCTGGTGTGTTTTTCTTGGCTTCAGGAAACAGGATTAGTTGCACTCTTTGTAATTTTTGGTATTAAAGGTATTTTTAACAAATGCAGTCAGTATCGTGGGAACATCCTGAAGTTCCTGGAATGTCTGTAGTCTAAAGTCAAGCCTGTTCCCACCCCCAGCCTTCCTCTTTAAAGGCTTGATGTTGTTCAATGGGATGTCTATTTTTGTTCACTGAGGTTTCAAATTGAAGCGCGACCAGCACTGGGGAAACTGGCATTCCCCTGCAGCTAACACGTCTTCCTCTGGCCCCAGATGTGTGACGGCAGAGCAGAGGGGCAAGAGAGCTGTTTGGCACTGTGTGCTCAAGGCAGGGACAGCTGAGGGGCCGATGCCCTGCCCCTCCCGGCCAGAGGAGGATGCCCTCCTCTGTTCACTGAACCCTCCAGTGGAAAACAAACAAAACCAGAGGCAGTGCATTTGCAGTCACTACATTAGGAAGAGGTATTGGCTTTCCACTAGTGACAAATCACTGATAAGGGAGTGCTGGGAAGGGAAGAGCATGGTCCCTTTAAATGATACCAAGGTGGGAAGGAAAGCGCTGGGTAGAGGAGGGCGTGGTTTCTGGCTAGGGCTCCACCCCCACGGACCTAGGTGAGGACAGGCATTTTTGTTTTCCTGCCCAAATGTTGCCTTTCCCAAGACCACCCTGGCCTGCCTCCGTTCTGTGTCTGTAAAATCCCCCAACACTTTAGCAGACAGACAGACACACAAGTGGCTGTATGTCACCCAGAGAAGCAGATTGGTGGAAGAAGCCTCAAGTGGCGGGACATCAAGGGGAGCACACTGACAGATGCCGACAGGCCTGCAGGCCACCGACCCCGGCAGAATGACACAGAGTTTGGCAGGGGCAGTCAGAAGAGAGCCTGGGCCACTGAGCGCCCAACTCCAGGGGAAAACCATCTCTTCTGGCTCTCCCGTCTGCTGAGAGCTACTTCCACTCAACAAAACCTTGCTCTCATGCTCTGATTCTTCTGGTACAACAAGACAAGAGCCTGGCTACAGAAAGCTCTCTGTCCTTGGAACAAGGTCGAGCGTCTAATTGAGCTGGTCAACATAAGTCATGGCAAAATTAAATGAGCACCCTGTAACACATGCCCCCAGGGGCTTCAAAAGCTGTAAACGTTCACCCCCCAACACTGTTGTCAGAGCTCAGAGCCCCACAGCCCGCCCATCTGCGTGCTCCCCTAGAGGTTTGAGCAGTGGGGCGCTGAAGAAGTGAGCTACACCCCCATCACGTGCCCTGCAAGGGGTGAGGACACTTTTCCCGTTTCATCACCACCAACCGCAGCTTAAGATGACACCCGTTTGCAGCCTCACGGTTCCACGAGGCAGGAATTTGAGTGTGGCTCAGCTGGATGCTCTGTTTCTGGGTGTCTCCTGAGGCTGCAGTTTGCCAGGCTGGTGGGCTCATCCGAGGCCCCGCTGGGTGAGGCTGCCCGTCCAAGCTCACTCGTGCGCTCTTTGCCAGGATCAGTTTCTGGTCCCGGACCGATGGCCCAGCTCTTGCTCGGCTGTCTCTCGGTTGGAGGCGAACTTTGGTTCCTTGCTTTGTGAGCCTTCCATGGTGGCAGCTTCCTGCACCAAAGCCAGCAAGGGTAAGATCCTAGTCTTTTGTAATCTAATCACAGCGTGACACCTTCAGTGTTGCTGCATTCTGTTAGAAGGAATTCACTGCAGGGGTAGGCACAAGACCGTGCCTGCCAGGAGACGGGATCATGGAGCCCCCTCAGACACTGTCAGCCGCAGAAGCGTGTAGAAATGATCCACCTCTGTTCGTATGTGCATTCACCAGCAGGTGCGCTGGGCCCTGGCCCCGAGCGGGAGCACCAGCGTGAGGCTCTGGCCCTCTGCAATCCTTTGAGCCCTCTCGTCTCTCCATCTCCTCCTCTGTAGAGTGGGGGTGATGGAATCCACTGTGCGGTTTTGTGATTTTTTTAGATTAGATGTTGTATTAAGCCATTCTTGCATTGTTGTAAAGAAATACCCAAAACTGGATAATTCATAAAAAGAAAAAGCAATTACTTGGCTCACAATTCTGCAGGCTGTACAGGAAGCATAGTGACGTCTGCTTCCGAGGTGGCTCAGGAAAACTTACAGTGTTGGTGGAAGGCACAGCACATGGTGAGAGCAGGAGCCGAGGTGGCGGGGTGGGAGGGGGCTGGGGGGGCGGGGGGGTGGGGTGGGGTGACGGGGCGGAGATGCCACACACTTTAAAATGACCGGGTCCATAAGAACCCACCCACTATTGCCAGGACGGCACCACGAGCAGAGTTCCAACCCAATCACAGTGCTAAACCGTTAAAGCACCCCCACAAGCCAGTCACCTCCCACCAGGCCTCACCTCCGACACTAGGGATTACATTTCAGCATGAGATCTGGGGAGAGACACACACCCAAACTGTATCAGATGGGACGAGAAATACTGAAGAGCTGGCCATGGCATTTTGCTCATAGTGGGCACACAGAAATCTTTGAATGAATGAATGAGTTTCCTGTTGACACAATAGAAGTGCTATGATACAAATGTATGTGTCCCCTGCAAAGTTCATATGCTGAAAAACCTAACCCCCAAGTTGATGCTATTAAGATGTAGGACCTGGCTGGGTGCGGTGACATACCTGTAATCCCAGCATTCTGGAAGCCCGGGCGGATCACGAGGTCAGGTGTTTGAGACCAGCCTGACCAACATGGTGAAACCCCATCTCTACTAAAAATACAAAACTTAGCCGGGTGTGGTGGCACACATCTGTAATCCCAGCTACTTATGTAATATTGGGGTTCAGGGGTTCAGGGTGCCCTCAGCTCCCCTGAGAGGACGTTTCTCCAGGTTCTCGGTCTCCCTCCCTCTCAGGAATGGGAGAGGGGACCATGGCGCAGTGCACAGTAAATGTCAGACTCAAAAGTGTTTACAGAAAGTAATTTCTTTAGGTAGAGAAAGAAAAAGGAGATGAAGAGAGAAACAGCTAACTCTCACACTGAGGGAGAAAGAAAAGCCGCTCTGACACGGAGTAAGAAGGGTTCTCAGAGGGGGAAAGCCAGAGAAGGGAAGCTCCTCTCACACTGAGAGAGAGAATCCAGAAAGAGGGAATCGGGAAAGGAAAGCAGCTTCCACACTGATGGAAGGGAATTGAGAGAGAGATGGAGTTTAGGAGGGAAAAAGCAGCTTCCATGAGAGTGTTTGTGGAAGGGGACCCAAACACAGAGTCCGGAGGGGTGTGGAAAAAGGGGACTTTTAACCTGGGAGGAACCCCCACCTTCTCTAAGACCCCAGGCCAATGAATGGAGTTCCTTAGAACTTCCGCAGGAGTGACTGACTTTTGATTCTTCCTGCACCCGCAAAATTTAAACATAAACTGTTAAATCTCCCGGATGCAGAGATGGGAGAAGGGCATGGCGCTGGGAAGTTCTTGCCTTTAAAACTCGCGCCCTTGTGGACCTGGAAAGAGAACACATTCCCTCACTTGGAAGGCTGAGGCAGGAGAATCTCTTGAACCCGGAAGGCAGAGCTTGTAGTGAGCCAAGATTGCGCCACTGCATTCCAGCCTGGGCGACAGAGTGAGACTCCATCGCAAAAAAAAAAAAAAAAGAGCTCCGGCAAACAGCAAGCAAGGCTCCCCAGACACGAACCCGCCAGTGCCTTGATATTGGACTTTCCAGCCTCCAGAACCATGAACTAAAAATTTCCGTGGTTTATAAACTATTCAGTCTCAGGCATTTTGTTTTATTAGCAGTTGAACAGCCCAAGGCAGGGATGAAGTCCCATTTGGAGACTTTGGCAGTGAGAAATACATGAGAATTCCTCCAGAATATGTGGATTCCTGAGGAAGTGAAACCCAGCTCAGCCCCTAGGGAGTGGGGAAGGTCAGGCCTCTAGCTTGGACTTGGGCCCTTTATTCTAGAGAATTAGACACTCAACAAAGCTCCGTGGTGCTCACAGCTGAGGCTGGAGAAGGGACAATCCAGATGAGGAAGGAACAACACATTTTTTTTTCTGGTTTCTATTTTATTTTATTTTTATTTTGAGACATGGTCTCACTCTGTCACCCAGGCTGGAGTACAGTGGTGTGATCTGAGCTCACTCTGGCCTCTGTCCCCCAGGCTCAAGAAATCCTCCTTCTTCAGCCTCCCAGGTAGCTGGGACTACAGACCGGTGCCACCACGCCTGGCTAATTTTTAAATATTTTTTATGGAGATGGGGTTTTACCATGTTGCCCAGGCTGGTCTTGAACTCCTGACCTCAAGCGATCCGTGTGCCCCAGTCTCCCAGAGTGCTGGAATTACAGGCATGGGCCACTGCACCCAGCCTCTGTCTTCTATTTTAAAAAAGAAATTTTTGTGTGGTTATAAAAGTGACGCTGGCTGGCAGAAAGGCCCTAATGGAGAGGCTAGACAGGAATGCAGTCCCAGTGTCCAGAGAGGCCAGCCTGGCTGTGCCAGCATCATAGAGTGGGGGTACACTTTCACCTGGCATGGCCAAGCCCATTCAGACCTGCCCAGTCACAGCTGGGGCAGAGCTGGGCAGAGGAGGCTGGGGACACCCCCTGAATGATTCTGACAACCTCTTGGCTGCAAACTGCCCTCCATGCACATCTCCTGTGGGTGAGGTCAGTTCCCAGTGCAGTTTTCTTTGTCTGCTTTTCCCCATGTAACATTATATCAACCACATCTTCCGGTGATGCCAGGGGTTCTCCCAGCCCGGCAGCCCTCTTCAGGATGGCGTATGACATTTTAGGCCTTTTCTTCTGCGTTTCCATAATTACATATTTACCTGGCAATGTCGTTTTCGACCTTTTATCATACCACAAGTGGCATCCTGTGTCTTGCCAGTTTCCCTCTGTTACATGTCTTGATATTTTTTTCCATGACTGGACATGTCACTGACACACAATCTGTTCCTTGATTCATGGTTTCAAGGTTCCAAGGTTCCATGATTCCATAGTTCCAGGGTTAGATGGTGCCATGGTTCACAGGTTCCAAGGTCCAAGGTTACATGGTTCAAAGTTTCCAAAGTACCATGGTTCTTTTTTTTTTTTTTTTAGCAGAGAGCAATTTATTAGGCAGAGAGAGAGGAGAGAGAGCTCCCACGCTGCCATGGGAGGGGATCCAAGGGAGGAATCCCCATGGTTCTATGCTTCCAAGGCAAGAGTTCCATCTTTCCAAGATTCCATTTCCAAGGTTCAGTGTTACCATCTGTGGGAAATAAAAAAGTCCCTCTTTAAAGTTTCCTTTCTCGTTAAAGAATAAATCATAAGTATGCTAATAACTCTTTGTTAAGCCCTATCCTATGTAGCTGTTAGACATGCCGTGCTTAGAGGCACGTAGTACACTCTATGTCCTTGTGCCTTAACAAAGATAGCGGTGCTGGGTGTGCTCTCAGGCATGTCTCAGCTCACCATTGCTTTTACCTATTTAGAAAAGTTTTAAGTTGGCTGGACGCAGTGGCTCACGCCTGTAATCCCAGCACTTTAGGTGGCTGAGGGCAGATCACGAGGTCAAGAAATCAAGACCATCCTGGCCAACATGGTGAAACCCCGTCTCTACTAAAAATACAAAAAAATTAGCCGGGCGTGGTGGCACACACCTGCGGTCCCAGCTACTCAGGAGGCTGAGGCGGAAGAATCGCTTGAACCCAGGAGGTGGAGCTTGCAGCGAGCCAAGATTGCACCACGGCACTCCAGCCTGGTGACAGAACAAGACTCTGTCTAAAAAAAAAAAAAAAAAAAAGAAAGAAAGTTTTAAGTTGTTAGCCAATTGGGTTTTAGTTTAGATTGTGAGGTCTGGCTCCGGCCAACGAAGATCAGACACAGCAGTAAGGATGACCCCAAATGCATAAGGGATAAATATGTCTGCTTTTCCTTTGTTCATTGTGCTCTTGTGGCAAGATGGCTAGCGAGGGTACTCTTCCTACAGTCCAGGAAATAAAAATTGCTTTGCTGAGAGATCTGTTGTCTCAGTGCTGATTTTTCTTTGCAGAACAGAGCATCTGTTTCCAACACCATTGTTCCAAAGTTCCATGGTTTAATGGTTCCAAGAGTCAGTGGTTTGAAGGTTACAGAGTTCTAAAATTCAGTGGGTCTGTGGTTCCAAGCTTCCGAGGTTCAATGGTTAATGGTTCCAAGGTTACAGGGTTCCAAGTTTACGAGGTTCTAAGGTTCTGTGGTTACAAAGTTACATGGTTTCCTTGTTCCAAGGTTACATGGCTCCAAGGTTTCTTGGTTCCCTATTTCCATAATTCAGTTATTCCAAGGTTCCTTGGTACCAAGGTTTTATGTTTCTTGGTTTCAAGCTTCAGTTGTTCTGTGTTTCAAGATTCTACGGTTCCATGGTTGGAAGGTTTCATGGTCTCATGGTCCAAGGTTCCAAGGCTCCAAATTCCCAAGGTGCCATGGTTTCGAGGTTCATGGTACCAAGTTTCAACGGTTCCCTGATTTTCAGATTCTGTGGTTTGTTGCTTCCAAGTTATGAACATGTCATTTTTCATTTGCCTCCACCTATCTGTAGACACTCAGGTTGCATCAAGAGATTTTACTTTTAACAATGCCACCATTATCAGCCTTGCTTTTTTTTTTTTTTTCTTGCACATTTAGGAGTGCTCCTGAAGGGAAAAAATCAGGAGCAGAATTGCTGGATCCCAGGAGGTGACATGTGAAATGTAATCTATAGTGCCATATTGCTCTCTAATGCATCTGTATCAGTGCACTTTTCCAGCAGTATATCCCAGCCAGTACCACTTGCTCATCATCCTTGCTATGACACAATGGTATAAAACTTTTTAATCTTTGATAATCTTTTTTTTTTTTTTGAGACAGAGTCTCACTATGTCGACAGGCTGGAGTGCAGTGGTGCGATCTTGGCTCACTGCAACTTCTGCCTCTGAGTTCACGCAATTCTCCAGCCTCAGTTTCCTAAGTAGCTAGGATTACAGGCACGTGCCACCATGCCCGGGTAATTTTTGTATTTTTAATTGAGATGGAGTTTCATCATGTTCGTCAGGCTAGTCTCGAACTCCTGGCCTCAAGTGATCCACCGGCCTCGGCCTCCTGAACTGCTGAGATTACATGTGTGAGCCACCATGCCTGGCCAATCTTTGATAACCTGACGGACGACAAAGAATATCTCATTTTAATTTTTATTTCACTTGAGTTTGAACTCTTTTGCAATATTTTCATTGTGTTTCATTTCATTTTCACTTGTGTTTTATTGTTGTCTGTGTGAATTGTCTGCTTTATTAGGCAGGTGGTCTTCTTGTTACTGCGTAAATATTCTTTTTTTTTTTTTTTTGAAACAGTCTTGCTCTGTTACCCAAGCTGGAGTGCAGTGGCATGATCTCGGTGCACTGCAGCCTCCACCTCCCAGGTTCTAGCAATTCTCCTGCCTCAGCCTCCCAAGTAGCTGGAACTACAGGTGCACGCCTCCACGCCTGACTAATTTTTGTATTTTTTAGTTGAGATGGGATTTCACCATATTGGCCAGGCTGGTCTCAAACTCTTGACCTCAGGTGATCCTCCTTGGCCTCCCAAAGTGCTAGAATTACAAGTGTGAGCCACTGAGCCTGGCTGTAAAGATTATTCTGTGTTCTACTACCAACTCTTTGCCTTTGTTGTAGATGTTACAAACACTTTCTCCCATTCCATCAATTACCTTGTAGCTCTGCATTTGGTGAGTTATATGAGTTGCCTGATGTATCAGTGTTTTCTTTCTGGCTTCAGACAGCTCTGTATTGTATTCTCTACTTCACCAACCAAGTTTCCTATTTTTTCTTTTCTTTTTTTTTAGACAGAGTCTCACTCTGTCGCCCAGGCTGGAGCGCGGTGGCACAATCTTGACTCACTGCAACCTCTGCCTCCCAGGTTCAAGAGATTCTCTTGCCTCAGCATCCCAAATAGCTAGGATTGCAGGTGTAAGCCTCCACACCCAGATAGTTTTTATATTTGTAATAGAGATGGGGTTTCACCACGTTGGCCAGGCTGGTCTTAAACTCCTGACCTCAAGTGATCTGCCCAGCTCAGCCTCCCAAAGTACTGGGATTACAGGCGTGAGCCACCATGCCCGGCCTGTTTTTTTTTCTTTTGTAGCTCATCAGTATTGATGTCCTCCAGCCAAAGACCATCTGTAGTCAACGAAGTGAAGCTTACTGCTTTGTTGCAAGTGAACCTGCACTTCTAAAGGAGTGGGTCTGGGGACTAGAGTTAGTCATAGGATGTCCTGGCAGGGTTTGGACGGAGTTCAACTGGGGGGCTCGCTGGAACAACGATGAGTGGTCTTGTCTTTCTGGGTTCGTTTTGTTTTGTTTTGTTTTAGAGACAGGGTCTCATTCTGTTGCCCAGGCTGGAGTACAGTGATGTGATCATAGCTCACTGCAGCCTCGAAACCCTGGGCTCAAGCAGTCCTTCCACTTCTGCATCCTTCGTAGCTGGGACTACAGGCATGCATCACCAGGCCTGTTTTTTTTTTTTTTGGGGGGGGGGGGTAGGGGCAGGGTCTCACTGTGTTGACCAGGCTGGCCTCAAACTCCTGACCTCAAGTGATCCGCTCACCTCAGCCTCTCAAAGTTCTGGGATTACAGGCATGAGCCACCATGCCTGGCCTGGTCATGCGTGTTCATGGGCCAGTTTGTCCATGGCTTATTTTAGGACACATGGATCTGAATGAACTGACATTAAAGAATGATGTCCCCTGTGGCTCAACGTGGCACAATGGCCCTGTTTTGTGAGTCAGGATGCGTTTTGCAAGCTGTGGTTTCTGCTTTAATCCTCAGTTTCCCTAACAGACTGGAGGCAGCAGAACCTGTTTACACCTGAGCTGTGGCTCTCCCGGTCGTTTTCCTGGCCAGCCTGGGTGGAAGGCCCAGCTGTTAGTTCTCTTCTGAGCATGCCATCATCGATTTCTGTGCCAAGTCAAATGGTAGCCTTTCTGACGCCTGTAACATCCAGCCCCCTCGTTCTTTCTGTTGGATCATCTGGCAGGACATCAGCATTGTGGCAGCATTCCAAAACATAGACATGCACTTGGTTGCTGCAACGCAGATAAACACTAAGACAAGGGTTTTTATTCACAAGTGAAACGTAACGCGTCTCCTATGTTGTGTGATCCACTGGGAGCTTTCTCAGATGACCAAGTGGTTTCTTCCATTTGATCTGGATCAGATGTGTTCAACTTTGCCAGAGTTTGAAGAATTCGTTCTATAGCTGGTTGTTGTCAAGAGTTAGGGTCTTGGAAGCACCAACAATGGGGGTGTCCACTGGCAATGGAGTCCCCATATCCACAGAGAGGGAAAACAGCCACCATAATAAAAAACAGGGACATGCCTCACACAGAGAAGCCCCAGCAGTGGGCAGAAGCGTTCTACTCTGCTCATCTCTGCTTGTGGACCATTGGGTCCTGGGAACCTGACCCACGCGAGTTCCATGGTGGTGGCATTGACACCGCCCAGTCGCATTCCCTGTAGTACCAGCAGCCACCAGAGCCCGAGATAGTCCTTGACTGGGGTTCTTTAGATGTTTCTTCCACACAGCTCAGCCTTGTGGATAGCGGGAGCTTTGGGGAGAATGTAAGTAAATGTCCTGTAAATGTCAGTTCGGCCCAGCAGGTCTAGAGTATAGTCTAACTTTGAGGCTTCTTTGCTCACTTTACGTCTGGGTGATCTGTGCATTACTGACAGTGGGATGTTGAAGTCCCCTGCAGAACTCTAGTAGAAAGTAAGGATAAGTGTTTTTGTTCTGGATTTGGGAAAGAAAAAGTCAAAGAGTTGTCAGAGAACTTAATATGTGAATAAGGCGGGCCAGGCATGGGGGCTCACACCTATAATCCCAGCACTTTGGGAGGCTCAGGCAGGCAGATCACTTGAGGTCAGGAGTTCAAGACCAGCCTGACCAACATGGTGAAACCCCGTCTCTACTAAAAATACAAAATTAACCAGGCGTGGTGGGAGGCACCTGTAATCCCAGCTACTCCGGAGGCTGAGGCAGGAGAATCGCTTGAACCCAGGAGGCGGAGGTTGCAGTGAGCTGAGATCGCGCCACTGCATCCCAGCCTGGGCAACAGAGTGAGACTCTCTCAAAACAAACAAACAAACAAAAACAGAAAACAAAAGTGTTGGTGAGGATGTGGAGAAATCGGAACCGTTGTGCATTGCTGGTAGAAATGCAAATAACAGAGCCGCTATGGGTGCCTCAGGAAATTAACTATAGAATTAGCATTTGCTCCAGCAATCCATTTCTTGGCACGAACACAAAAGAATAAGCAAAGACTAGAACAGATGCTCGTGCACCTACTAATGCTCACCGAAGCCAAGAGATGGAAGCAGCGTCATTCATAACTCAATGTTCATTGACAGATTTATGCTTAAACAAAATGCAATATAAGCTTACAATGGAATATTATTCAGCCTTTAAAAAGGAAGGAACTCGTGGTAGACGCCACCGCGTGAATGGACCTGGAGGACATGATGCTTAGCGAAATAAGCCAGTTGCGGAAGGGCAAATTCTGCATGGTCCCACTTACATGAGGTTCCTACAGTAGCCAAAATCATAAGACAGAAAGTAGAATAGTGGCTGCCCTGGGCTAGGAAGAGGGGACGTGGGGAGCAGTTGTTTTATGGGGACAGAGTTTCAGTCTGGGAAGATGAAAAGTCCTAGAGATGGATGGTGGTCACGGCTGTACAACACCGCGAAAGTGCTTCAGCCCCTCAAAGCGCACACTTAAAAATGGTTAAGATGGACAATCTCATGTGTGTCTGTGTGTGTATCATATATTTTATGTATATAGTGTGCGTATATATTATCTGTATTTTATATATAGTATAGTATATAGTATACATATATATGTATGATAGTGTACATACGTATATACACTATATGTATAAAATATATATACACACTGCATATATAGTGTACATACATATATATACACTATGTATATAAAATATATATAATTTGTGTATATATAGTATATAGTGTATATATACAGGCTCGTGCCTGTAATCCTGCACTTTAGGAGGCTGAGGCGGGTGGATTGCCTGAGCTCAGGAGTTTGAGACCAGCCTGGCTAACATGGAGAAACCCCATCTCTACTAAAAATACAGAAAATTAGCCAGGCATGGTGGTGTGTGCCTGTCATCTCAGGGGCTTGGGAGGCTGAGGCACGGTAATCACTAGAACCCAGGGGGCGGAAGTTGCAGTGAACCGAGATTGTGCCACTGTACTCCAGCCTGGGAGAAGGAGCGAGACTCTGTCTTAAAAAAAAAAATATATATATATATATATATATACACACATA
>NW_022437138.1:354600-365417 GCF_009761245.1 Sapajus apella
GAGGGAGAGAGGGAGGGAGAGAGGGAGGGAGAGAGGGAGGGAGAGAGGGAGGGAGAGAGGGAGAGAGAGAGGGAGAGAGAGAGGAGTCTCACTCTGATCAGTTCAGTGCAGCCTTCACCTGCTCGGCTAGAGTGACCCTCTCACCTCAGCCCCCCGAGTAGCTGGGACTACAGCTGTGGGCCACCTTGCCTGGCTAATTTTTAAAAAAATTTTTTGAGACAAGATCTTCCTATGTCGCTCAGGCTGGTCTTGAACTCCTGGGCTCAAGTGGGCCTCCTGCCTTGGCCTTCCAAAGTGCCGGGATTACAGGCGTGAGCCACTGAACTCAGCCTGTAGTGTATATTTTATCACAATACAAAAATAAGTGAGGGGACCATTTCTTCCAATGCTGGTTAGCCAATCCTGTTCCCTTGTGTGTGAGTTTTTTCTTCATTTTCTTTTTCTACATTTAAAATTTAAAAAAAAATTTTTTTTTCAGATGGAGTGTTGCTCTGTAGCCCAGGCTGGAGTGGAGTGGTGTGATCTCAGCTCACCGAAACCTCCGCCTCCTGGGTCCCTGTTCAAGTAATTCTCCTGCCTCACCCTCCTGAGTATCTGGGATTACAGGCACGCACCACCATGCCCAGCTAATTTTTGTATTTTTTTTAGTAGAGACGGGTTTTCACCATGTTATCCAGGCTGGTCTTGAACTCCTGATGTTGTGATTCACCCGCCTTGGCCTCCCAGTGTGCTGGGATTACATGCATGGGCCACCGTGCCCAGCCCTCTTCATTTTCTGAGCCCACTTATGTCTGAGCTCTGAGCCCCAGGAGGCCAGTGGAGGAGGAAAGGGGAGGACTTGGCCTGAGGGTGACGTGAGACTTGAAGAGGCTCCTGGCGGGAGGAGGGGACAGCCCACAGGGAGGCAGTTCCATAGGCCTGGTACTATGAACCCTAAGCCCAGGCAGACGCTAAGGAAGAGGCCGTCTCCTCGATGCCCTGACCCTGGAAGGCATTTGCAGAACACCCAGTGCCTGGTGACATTTGGGGTCCCGAGTCCAGCCAGCCTCCAAGGATCAGCCCTGCCTGTTATGCATGAAAAGTTTGCATCCCTCCACATTCATTGTTGAAATGCTAACCCCCAAGGGAGTGGTACTAGAAATGGGACCCTTGGGAGGTGACGAAGTCGTGAAGTCCTCATGAACGGGGTCTCTGCCCTCTGCCGTGTGAGGATTAAACACGAAGTCAAAAATCTGCTGCTGGAAGTGGCTCCCACCACAACCCAATCAAGTTGCATCCTGGTCTCAGATTTCCAGCCTGCAGGACTGTGAGGAATAAATTTCCGTATTTACGCCACTCAGTTTACAGTTTTTTTGTTTTTTGTTTTGTTTTGTTTTGTTTTGTTTTGTTTTTGAGATGAAGTCTTGCTCTGTCTCCCAGGCTGGAGTGTAGTGGTGCGGTCTTGGCTCACTGCAACTTCCGCCTCCCGGGTTCAAGCAAGTCTCTTGGGATTACAGGCGCCACCATGTCTGGCTAATTGTCATATTTTTAGTAGAGATGGGGTTTCACCATGTTGTTCAGGCTGGTCTTGAACTCCTGACCTTGTGATCCACCCGCCTCAGACTCCCAAAGTGCTGGGATTCCAGGCGTGAGCCACTGCACCGAGCCTACAGTATTTTTTAATAGCAGTCCCATCTAACCTAACCTCCACCCCTGGCTGGGCCCCAGCTAGACAGAAAGCCTGTCGGGGCACTCCCGGGTCTACCTCCTCAAGCTCAGAGAGCATGTTGGGGCCAGCTGGTGTCCCACACCTGGGCCACTTATCTGCAGGACAGGGTGGTGGGCGCTCCCTGGGGGAGGTTTTCTGGTTTTCTAGAAAATGCATACACTTGCTTTGTATACATCTCCACCCTGATCCAGGGTGCTCCCATCTCCGCCCCCAGCACCTGCTCCAGAGGATGCCTGGTCCCACTGCCTGGGGACGAGAAGCCGGGACCAGGCCCTAGCCTGGTTCTGGTCAGGCTCAGCCACCAGGGGGCGGTGTGGGCTGCAGGAGGCTGCTGTCCCTCGAGCCCCCGCATCCAGACCAGGACCCCACCACGCTGGGTGGGCATCTCCCCAAGGCCCTGGGGGATTCTGTAAGCTCAGATCTCTTAATAGAAGTGGTCCTCTATTGTCCCAGTCGCCTAAAATGCTGGGGACCTCTCAGGTGTCCACTGATGGAAGTGCAGCCAGAGCTGGCCGAGGCAACTCCCAAGCCCACCGCACAGCCTTCCAGAGCTGACTGTGCAAGTCACCCAGGGGAAATGGTTTCTAAAAATACAGGGACTTCCACTTCCAGGAAAATTGAGTGGAGTACTTTTCCCTGTTCCTCCCACTAGATACGGCTAAAAGCCTGGACACCACACAGGAAGCAAACGAAAGAGGACTCTGAAAGGTGGCGAGAAAAGCAGAGACCCGCCAGGGACCTCCGGACCTGAAGGTGACGAGGCGGGCAGCTTCCGGTGGCTTGCTGTGGCTTCATACAGCTCACTCCTGGAGCTGAAGAAGCCAGCAACCTGGAAATGCCAACGGACACAGAATCTGCTCCAATAAAGCTGCTGTGCCTAGCCAAAGGACCAGCAGGGAGAAGCCTCAAAATGTTTAGACAATAGCCATCTACTCTAGCCATCGCCACCAAAACACCCTTGATCCCCAGCAAAGGCTGAGCAGGAGCCTAGACTCCCACCGTTGGGAAGCCGTAACAAAGAACTCCCAACATCTCCCCCTGTGGTGTCGGAGAGGCCAGGGAGAGAGCTGAGACCACCACACCCACCCCCGACCAGTACCCCATTGTGGGACAGCCTGAGTTTCCGCCCCCCCTGCCAGTAATGAGGCCCCTCCCCTCCCTGCTGGGGGTGTGCCAGAGGAGGCAAAGCGGGGGAACCTGGATCTTCACTACCACCCAGTGGTAACAAGGCCACCCCAATGGGGTGTTGGCAGAAAGCACATGGGGAGCCAGACCCTGCCCAGGAAAAAGAAAAAGAGCTCCCTTGGGTCTAAATGGAGACGGAGTGGGGAACCTAGGTTTTACTCCACCCTGCAGTAACAAGTGGCCAGAGCAGTGTCAAAAAACAGCAACAATTCTAAGTACATGCAGAGAAAGATTTAAGACAATTACATTATATACGGGGCAGGATAATGTGTTACAAAGAGAGGTAAGTTTCCTACTCTTCATTCAAACTGAAAAAAATGACACCATCAGTAGATTCTGATAAGTTATGTGTAAAGTAGAATATCCCCTAAAAGGTTGTATAAGGACCACTCAAAAACACAATCGAGAACCAGGCACAGTGGTTCACGCCTGTAATCCCAGCACTTCGGGAGGCTGACGTGTAAGGATTGCTTGAGGACAGGAGTTCAAGACCAGTGTGGGCAACATAGCAAGACCTTGACTCTACAAAACATTAAAAAATTAGCCAGGCATGGTGGCACATGGCTGTGGTCCTATCTACCCAGAGGCTGAGGCAGAAGGATTACTTGAGTCCAGCATTTCAAAGTTACAGTGATACATGTCACTCCAGCCTGGGTAACAGAGTAAGACTTTCTCAAAAAAAGAAAAAAGACAGACAGACAGACGGACAGAAAGAAAGAAAGAGAGAGAAAGAAAGAAAGAAAAAAAGAACAAGAGAAAGAAGAAATCCACACTATTAATAAATCAAAATGGAATTCTAAAAAAATGTTTAACTCATAAGCAGTCAGGAAAAAGGAAACAGAAAAAACGGAAGGCAGACAGAAAACAGATCAGAATAAAATGGCAAAATCATACCCTAACATAACAATAATTACATTAAATGTAAATGTCTTAGCTCACCAATTAAAACAGATTGGCAAAATGGATTTTAAAACATGCATCAACTATACACTATCTACAAGAAATTCACTTTCAGATGTTTCACACAAATAGTAATCAAAAGAAAGTAGGATTGGCTATATTAGTGTCGAGTGAGGCAGACTTCAAGAAAATTACCAGGGAAGAGACTGACGTGCAATAGTAAAAGGGTCAATGCGACAAGAATGCATAGCAACCCTGAACGTTTATGTAACACACAACAGCACTGCAAAATATCTACAACGAAAAGGGATAGGACTGAAAGGAGAAACAGGCAAATCCACAATGTGGTTGGATACCTCAACACTCCTCTCTCAACGACTGGGAGAACAAGTGCACAGAAAATCAGCAAGGAAATAGAAGCATGCAAGGACATCATGAACCAACAGGATCTAACTGACATTTACTGAACACTTTATTCCAGCCATAGCAGAATATACTTTCTTTCCAAGTGCCCACGAAACATATACCAATATAGACCATATTCTGGGGCATAAAACAAACCTTCTAAAAATTGAAGTCACATGGTGTGGGTTCTCCAAACACAATGAATTCAAACTACAAATCATCAGAAAGATAATAGAAAAACCTCCAAATAACTTGGAAACTAGACAACTCATTTGTAAATAATCCACAGGAAAAAGAGGAGTTTCAAGAGTTTTTTTTTTTTTTTTTTTAGACTGAGTCTTGCTCTGTCACAGGCTGGAGTACGGTGGCAACGATCTCAGCTCACTGCAACCTCCGCCTCCCGGGTTCAAGCAATTCTCCTGCCTCAGCCTCCCGAGTAGCTGGGACTACAGGCGCGCGCCACCACGCCCAGCTAATTTTTGTAGTTTTAGTAAAGACGGGGTTTCACCATGTTGGCCAGGATGATCTTGATCTCTTGACCTCATGACCCGCCCGCCTTGGCCTCCCAAAGTGCTGGGATTACAGGCATGAGCCACCACGCCCGGCCCAAAAAAATCTTTAACAAAATATTAGTAAATAGAATTCAGCACTACATACAAATAATTATACACCATCACCAAGTGGAGTTTACTCCTGGAATGGATGAGTGAATTTTCAAAAGCAAACAATATAATCCACTGTATTCACAGGGAAACAAATAAAAATCATATTAATTGATGCACAAAAAGCATTTGACAAAATTCAACACCCATTCATGATAGAAATTCTAAAAATAGGAATACAGGGGGAACTTTGTCAACTTTATAAAGGGCAGCTACCAAATACCTATAGCTAATGTGATACTTAATGGTGAAAACTAAGTGCTTTCCTTCCAAGAGCCAAAGAGAGGACACCTCCTCTCACCAATCTTACTTAGCACAGAGCTGGGAGTTCCAGCCAGTGCAATAAGTCAAGAAAAGGAAATAAAAGGCACACAGACAGGAAGGAAGAAACAGAACTGCCCTTGTTTGCAGATAACATGATTGTCTATGTAGAAAATCCCAAGGAATCTACCCCTGAAAAAAAGCCCTCCTAGAACTAACAAGTGAGTTTAACGGGGTTGCCAGATGTCAGGTAAACTATCAAGTCAATGGTATTTCTATATGCTAGCAGCAGACACATGGGCGCTGACATTAAAAATACAATACCATTTAAAATCCCTCAGAAAAATGAAACACTTGGGTGCAAATCTAACATATACAGACCTTATGTATGCGGTGCGCACTGGCAGCCTCAGCTATTCAGGAGGCCGAGAGGGGACGATCGCTTGAGCCTGGGTGTCCAAGGCTGCAGGGAGCCTATGATCCATGCCACTGGACTCCAGCCTGGGTGACACAGTGAGACTCCATCTCTAAAAGGATTAAAAAATTAAAAGTTTAAAAATACAGAATTTGAACGCTGAAAACTATATGATACTGATAGGGGGACAAAAATGAAGTTTTTATGGATCCATGCAACAACGAGGATAAATCTTCAGAGAACTATGCTAAGTGGACAAAGCCAGGCCTGAAGGATTATATGCAATGTGATTCCACGTCCGCTTACAGAGCACTGTTGAAATGAAATGGTATAGAAATGGAAGACACATCAGCCATTGCCAGAGGTTAGGAAGGGGCTTTGGTGGGAGGGAAGTGCGTGTGGCCATAAAAGGGAGGCAGGAGGGAGCCTCTGGTGACGGAAATATCCCGTATCTTGACTGTACCAGTGCCAGTGTCCAGCCTGTGAGGTCCCACCGTTTGCAAGGTGGTACCACTGGGTGCAAGGGACCTTTCTGTGTTATTTCTTACAACTGCCTGTGAATCCACAATGATCTCCACAAAAAAAATTTCATGAAAAAAATATTTTAAAGCACGTAACCGTCAGTCGGTCGTGTGTAATTTGGGTCACGCAGAACATGTCTGGATCATGAAGTGGTTGAGGCTGGTGTTCACTCAACTGAGAGTCTGCCTAGGTTTTTTGTTTGGTTGGTTGGTTGGTTGTAGGGGTTTTTTCAGGAGTCTGTCTAGTTTTAAACCAGTATCTGCATTAAAAAAAAAAAAAAAATGGCAGCATCCAGGGCCACTCTCAGAGAGTGGTGGCATGACCCTAAAGCCCTGCTCATGCCACCCCTCTGGAGACGTCCTTGGTCTCTGTCGCAGGGCCCCCAGCCTGCTCAGCCCAGGCCTGCTGCCCTCTCCCTGTCTGGGCACGAGCCACGGGCCGAACGCAGACCTGCCATTTTCAAAGCTTTTCAGCCCCACTCTGAGGACCGGCTGTGCATCCGTGTCCTTGGTGCCCAGCCCTTGGACCTCCTCCTGTCCCCACGCCCTGTGGCCCCCTCTGGGCTCTGCACAGGGGCCCTGCTCTCTGGGACTCCACATCCCTGCAAAGTTTGTCTCCCCCTCCCTGGGTTCCTATCCCAGGGCTGAGCTGAGGACAGGGACCTGGCCTCCTCCTTGGAGAACCCCATGTCACCCTGCATTTCTGTGTGGTCCGTGGGCTCCTCTCGGGGGCTCCTGACCTTGTGCAAAGGGGTAAGAAATCAGGGCCAGCTGCGTCTCTCTCTTCCCCTGACAAGGACATCCTAGTTGAAGAGTCCATTAATCTTCGCCCTTAAGGCCAGGCTCTCTCGGGTCACGGTTGCCAAAGAAGCGAATTGCAACACAGCTCCGCAGGACCCTGCACAACCGGGGCAAGGCTGGCACCGGGCTGGGGGAACCTGTTGGGGAGGCTGAGAGGCGCGTCTCTGCATCCGAGCTGCCACGCCCTGCGCACTCTGTGGAGCGGGGTGGGGTGTGCTCGGGAGTGGCTCTCGTCCCTTGGCTGGGAGTCAGAGGCGTGGTGGGTGGGGCGGGGAGGGGTGTCACAGCTGCAGGGCAGCCTTGACGGCGGCAGTTGACTTTTTAATTTGTGGTCACAGCCAACGAGTGTGGAAACCCCCGAAGCACCGGCTTGAGTGGAGCGGCTGCGGGAGTTGCTTCATGGCTGTGTTCTCACCCCGAGTTTCGCCACCTGTCCCAGCCTGGCCTGGCTTCCTTCCTTCCTCCTGGGCGCATTGGCCCCTGGCTCTTTCCTCATTAACCGGCCCCTCAGACCCTGGCTGGCTGGCCGACTGCATCCTCCAGGGTGACACCTTCACCCCACCTCTGCAGGGATCTGCTGCCACCACATCCATCTCCCTAAAACCCTGGTCACACCACCCCTCTGGAGACGTCCTTGGTCTCTGTCTCAGGTCCCCCAGCCTGCTCAGACTAGGCCTGCTGCCCTCTCCCTGCCTGGACACGTGCTCCCACAGCCCAGCCACCCCTGCCCACACACCTGTCCTCTCTGAGGCTCACATGTGGCATTCAGGGGCCTTCCCCAACAGCTCCGCCTGGTGCAGCCTCCCCCTCAGCCTCCTCTGCCTCCCAAGCAGGGTTTGCAGAGGCTCAGAGGCAGCCAGGATGAGTAGATGTGGGGGTCGTGGTTACTGGGCATGTCTCATCCCCCAGAGCAATGGCCTTGGAGGCCGGGGACCCAGCATGGCCGTGCTGGTTTGGGGATTAGGAGCTGTCTCACCAGAGCCCCGCCTCAGCCCACAGCCCTGGGCCTGTTTGCTTGAAGCTTCCCCGAGCCCCATGCCTGGTTTTCTGGCCAGTGCCCTTGGCCGTGACCTCTGCTCTCTGCCTGCGGCTCTGGGCATCCCCTCAGCTCCAAGCCCCCCCAGGTGCCCCTGTCTCTGTGCCTGCAGCCTCCAGGAGCGGCCCACACATTGGCTTTTGTCTCTGGGCTCTCTATCGCCTCTTCTTCCTCCTGCCACCCTCTGCCCCCAGGCTGTGGGTGTGGGGCAGCCAGGAGCTGGCCAGGAGAAAGAGGAGCAGGTGCCCTTACAGCAGGGAGCAGACATTTGTGCTGCTTCTCCCTTGGGGCTTGGGGTGGCCACTGGGACAGGACGTGAGGACAGACCAGCCCTCGTCCCCCTGTGCAGGGGGCAGAGCTCACTGCCAGGTGAGTCCCCACTGATCATCCGTGTGAACCCCTCAGTGTGGCTGGATGCAGGAGGTGGTTGCACAGATGCAGGTGGGGCATGAAGGGAGTGAGCAGCCCCTTGCCCCGACACAGGGCCCACTCCTGCTTAAACAGGCATATCCAGGAGACGCACAGCCCAACATGTATGCTCAGGAAGCTCCCATCAGTGCTATCCTGGGAGAAACCCATCCTGAACGAAGTGTGTTGCTCAGATCCACAGAGCGCTGCATCTTCGCAGGTCAGGGTGGAAACCTCCTGGTGCAAGACCTGGGAGAGGCGCCCACGGCAGGGCCAGCCCCTGAGAGGCTGCAGAGCCGAGCTAGAGCAGAGAGTCTTGGGCTGGCCACATCCCACGTCCAACCCTGAGCTGGGGTCTTGGGGGACCCCCTGTGATTTTTTTTCCCAGCCACGCCTGTATGCAGAGAGCTGGGTGTTTGCTATGGATGACCACAAGTCACGTGGCAGACATGGACACTCGGCCCAGGTGATGCCGGCCCATCAGCTCCCACAGGGCCACAGGCTCCTCTTGTGGTGGCCAGAGACTCCCAGTGGCCACAGACCCACTCAGGGCTCTCTCTGGGTCTTCTGCAGAAAAGAAAAAGCACAATGAGCTCCTAAAACCTTTCACGTCAAGTCGTTGCTTTTAAACATTTTGTTTCTTGGCCTTTCTTGCTCTTTCTGTGAAAATCTACATAGTGCTACCTTTTTCTTTTTTCTTTTTTTTGAGACAACCTCTGCCACTGAGGCTGGGGTGCAATGCGGCAATCGCGGATCACTGTAGCCTCAAGCTCCTGGTCTCAGGGGATCCTCCAACCTCAGCCTCCCAAATCGCTGGGACTACAGGTGCATCCCACTGCATCCAGGTAATCTTTTTTTTTTTTTCTTGAGACGGAGCCTTGCCCTCTAGGCCAGGCTGGAGTGCAGTGGTGTGATCTTGGCTCACTGCAACCTTCCTGTCCCGGATTCCAGTTCAAGCAATTCTCCTGCCTCAGCCTCCCGAGTAGCTGCGATTGCAGGCAGACGCCACCACGACCAGCTAATTTTTTTCGGGGTGGGGGGAGGATTTTTTAGTAGGGACGAGGTTTCACCATGTTGGCCAGGCTGCTCTTGAACTCCTAACCTTGTGATCCACTTGCCTCAGCCTCCCAAAGTGCTGGGATTACAAGGGTGAGCCACTGAGCCCGGCCACTTCCAGGTAATTTTTTGAAAACTTTTTTTGTAGATCTGAGGTCTCGCCATGTTGCCCAGGCTGATCTCAGACTGTGAGCTCAAGCAATCCTCCTGTCTCGGCCTCCCAAAGTGCTGGGATTATAGGCATGAGCCACTGTGCCCACACAATCAACCGCTTCATTTCTCCTCCATTTAGCAGCCGGCTTTCCACCATGAGGAAAACTGCCCAGTCTCCCCTTCCGTTATCAGTGAGGGCTTGTGGGGTTTTCTTTGATTCAGTGAGTTATATTCAGTGACTGTGGTGTTGTTTGGATGCTGGCTGACCAGCCCTGCGTCCTGCACACGTGTCCCGGTCATGGTGGAGCACGCCCTTGCTTCCTGGCACCCCCGCTGCACCAGGCTCTTCCCTGAGGAGCCCTGCTTCCTTTTGTTTGTTGTTTTTGTTTATTTGCTTTGAGACGGTCTCATTCTGCCGCCCAGGCTGGCGTGTCTGGCAGGATCATGGCTCGAGGGATCCTCCTGTCTCAGCCTCCCAATGAGCTGGGGCTACAGGTGCCTAACACCATACTCGACTGCATTTGTAAAATTTTGTAAAGAGATGAGGTCTCATTATGTATAGCACAAGCTGGTCTCAAACTCCTGGGCTTAAGTGATCTGCCTGCCTTGGCCTCCCAAAGTGCTGGGAATACAGGCATGAGCCACCATGCCTGACCAAGCCCAGCTTTCTTAAAGCAGAATATTTCTTCCACATGGGGGTCCTGGCATGAGCTGTGCTCACTTTACCAGTGTAGCTTTTAGATCCTAGAAAAAAATTATTTGTAAGATTATTATATATATAAATAAATAATTAATAATATATTAAACATAATTGAATTGTGATTATATTATTAATATGGTTGTGCTATTAATATGTGATTGTACTATTAATTTTTATTACCCTTGTAATTAGTTATAACGCATCCATAATAACTCAGACCATGAATTCAGTCACTCCTAGTCCTGCCTGGACCTGCAGGCTCCTTGTGTCCGTCATTCCATATCTGTGCCTCTTTCTACGGGAGAGCCCTAACCTCTAACAGCATCACTGTATCTGTCATCTATGCCTCTATGTAGCCCTCCAAACACACAGGGCACTTCCAGAAGCTTCTCATTCTCCAGAGGGAATTGTTTCATCAAAGCACCAGAGGCAGCCAGCGTTTTGGAGAGAAAACACAAGACACTTCCATTTCTTTGGAAATCTGATCTAGGAAAATCTCTCTCTCTCTCTCTCTCTCTCTCTCTCTCTCACAAGACACTTCCATTTCTTTGGAAATCTGATCTAGGAAAATCTCTCTCTCTCTCTCTCTCTCTCTCTCTCTCTCTC